>NC_065525.1:12926517-13201520 GCF_006386435.1 Epinephelus moara | reverse complement strand
AGCTGTACATTTAGGGCAAGCGTAAAAAGGATGTTTGTGATTGGCTGAGCTGTACATGCAGGTCAAGCTGGGGAAACTCATGGGGAAATTATATCGTCAATATTGTTGCCTTTTGGGATATTAATATCTTGCATGTTCATATCTCGGTATAGATACGATAACGATATATCGTTCAGCCCTAGTGTGTGTGTGTGTGTTTGCACAGGCTCTTGTCTGGCCGTGTGAGAACTTCAGAGTCTACTAACAAACAGGGACAGTTTTGGAACAAGGCAGGGTGAATAACCTCATGACTGTTCACTCTTCTTCTACCCCCCATCACCAATGTGCGCACACACACACACACACACACACACACACACACACACACACACACACACACACACACACCTTGTCCAGGTCCACAGGGCTGCAGCGGTTGTACGCGTCATTCTCGTCCTCCTTGTCCTCCTCTGTCACCTTCGTGTCTGTCGTCTTTTCTGCTGTCTTTCCTTCTGACTGCTCACTGGCCGTCCTCCTCTCTCTCAGAGTCTGAAGAGAAACAAGAAAAAAAAAAGACATATTTAACAACAGAAAGGTAGACCCATGATCAGAGCTGTGACAAAATGGCGAAGTGGATGTCTCTTCTGTTTCCCCTGGACTCACAGGTGGTTGCATTTGTAGTCATTAAGCATCTTAATCCTTTTCCACGTTCATGTCATTTTACAAAAGTCATAGATGAACAGTTTTGTGTATGTGTTCAGTGTGTGTGTGTGTGTGTGTGTGTAGGCTGAGTCACTTAGTTCATTATTTCCAGAGTGGCTGCCTTTTGCTCCTCTCTGCTGTTATATACTAAATGGTTATGGTCACGTGTGTCATATACCTTAACATTTAACATTATGATTCTCAGTGTTTGAACCTTTGAACTGACAAACATCTGCAACTGGTGGTTCTGTCACCATTTCCACAGGTAAACAGGCAAAACACTGCACACTGATCATTCACTGATTGGACATTATGTTTCGTTATCTTTGATGATTCTGCAGGTTTTGTTTTTTTTAAGATGCACGCTACTGCCTTTCTTGTTAAAATAGTGAGAAATCTAATACCAGGTTTCTGGAGTACATCTAAATAACTGTGACCCATTCACTACTTCTTCATAACCCTCATTAGGAAGGCAGACTATGTGTGTACTCAGTAAGACAGGTGGCAGTTGGATAGAGGACCATAATGTGACAGCTGAAAAGAAAAATCACCATGTGTGAAAATGCAATATTCAGACTGTTTTCCTAATCAAATCTCACGCCTGACTTTGACAGTGGGGCTGAAAAAAAAAGTGTTGTGGGCCTATTTGAATGAAGCATTAGTAGCTTGTACACAGTCACCCTGACAAATACAGGAAGTGGCAACTGTAGCCACCTCACACACACACTGCTGTGGATCTATAAGGGCACAGTCTTATAGATCTCAAGGTGTTGTTTTTTTTAACTATTTTTGGGCGTTTTGCCTTTAATTGATAGGACAGTTGAGCGTGAAAGGGAGAGAGAGAGGGAGCGACATGCAGCAAAGGGCCCCAGGCAGGAAGGACAAAGACTTTGTACAAGGGTACCTGCTCTATCCACTAAGCCACCGACACCCCAGATCTCAAGATGTTGATGCAAAATGCAAATAAATAGATGAAGATGTAAACAAGCCTTTACAAGCAGGTTTGTTTTCATGTAAAGAAAAGCAGCACGAAGCACAAGGTAGCATCAATGTATACAAAGTTGGTATGAACAGAAGCACAAACATGTCTGCTCACATTGAAAATGTGTCACTTTGAATGGAAATCTGCAGCGATCCTAAATCCCACAAATCAAATACTCAAGTTTTAATTGTATCTTTTCACAGCTGTAGTTTAAAATGTTTACCACCTGTGAGGTAGTAAGACACACAGACTCCTTTTAGGGTCGGCTCTGTGCATTGTCATGGGGATGTGGCACACAAACCAACTTGTTAACAGTTTGCAATGTTGGAGTAGAGATGCATGCCCAAAAGAAACCCCACATTTCTGGTCAGGAGAAACACACTTATTTTAATTATTATACAAGACTTGGATATCAACAGGGTTTTGGATATGCACAAACATCTCAACACCAACCTAAGAAAGCATGAAAAATAGAGGCTGTGTTCACACGGTCCAAAAAGTCCACCACCAGCAGGAAACTTTAAAAGATCCTATTTTGATGCAATGAAGCAAATAAACACAGGCAGCTACAGCCATTCCATTTTCCTATATTTTAACGTGATAAACGATATGTTAGAGCAGGTTAATCAGAGTATGCTCAGCTGCATGTAAACGAGCGTGTAAGTGGAACATTCTTTAACCATATGGTGGAAAAGATATGAGTGTCATGAATACGTGATTAAATATAATGCGCATACTGTATGGGCAAACAGACAGTGGAGACGTGGATTATGCTGCAGGAGTAGTTTGACAAGTGGACAGTTGTGTTCTTTTTTTTTTTTTTTTAACAGGATACAGTGAAATATTTCTTTATCTGCTTTTCCTTCGTTGAGACAAAACACTCAGTTTATGCTTCACTGTAAATGTGCCAACATTTCAAATATATTCACTTTAAATCATGGTCAATGTCTCTGCCAAACAATCACCGCAAACACAGACGTCACGATTCTGCCTCGACAAATATGTGCAAACCTCCACATTCCACTTAAAAGTACATTTTGTTGATGCAAACAGTACACACACCTCACACAGGTGCCCCCTCTATTGCTTAATGCTCTGATAGAGCAAATCAAACCCACGGCACAACACAGAGGCTTAGTCTCCAAGGAGCTGACAATGGAAACATACGAGTCAATAGGAACTGCAATCAAATGGCTCACATTAACCCATCAGAACAGTGCTGCAAAAGAGCACACAGTTTTAGTTTCTTCAGGCTTTTAAATGAGCTTTTGCTGACCTTTTATGAGTACAGTTTAGTCTGTCATGGTATTAAAGTAGGAAGGTGCCAGATTGTCTTTTCATAATACTGATCATTAATTGGTTCCTGTTCTTTATCTATTCATGATGTTATTATAGATACACAAACACAAGGTGAAGAAGTCATCCCAGAGATGGAGTCCCTAGGAAACATTTTGAGTGGCCCCCGAGTGTGACATGAAATGCATGCATTATATTTTTATACTTTGTGGTCCATTTAAATACTTTCAATAGCTTTTGTTTAATACACTACTTGTCTACTGCTTCTAACTGTGCCCCCTAACAAGCATCTAGTGGCACCTCACGAGTGTTGCAGGAATTACATTCGGCCATCAATACTAGTGCTATAAGCTAAAGTTAGCAATTTTGGTAGACAATTCACAATTGCATGTTTCCTGCGCGGCCTTCGATCATATGCTGGCTCCCTAAATTGGAAGTCATCAAAACTTTGAGCACCCTTGCTTCATCTGCTTCTCCTTCGTCCATGACTAAACACTCAAAATCCAAAGAAATTCAAAGTTACAAAACTCATCTCCCTTCTCTGATCTGCAATTGGCTGCTCATCCTTCAAGTTTGTCACTGGCTGTCAGTTCCTGTCAGTCAAGTGAAATATTTATCAGCTGGTTGGTTTCAGACACATGCACAAGCACAAGCACACACACTTACTCAGACACTCACACATAAACACACAGGTCCCCTATGGTTTGTTACTAACATCACCCTGGCAATTTAACACCTACAGAGGCAACGTTACACCCCCCATTATCACAGTGTACCAAAAAAAAAAAAAAAAAAAAAAGAAACAAACAAAGGGACCATTAACCTGTAATTCACTCTGACGTCAAGTAATATGAGTATATATTATATCAATACTTCTTTAATCTGTTATTACTGAGGGAACTGTAGTGATCTTGTATTACCTGGTCTTGTCTGCAGTATCCACAATAGAACGCTGTCTGTATAGAAAATTATAATAATAATAATAATAATAATAATGATGTGATGTTTATTGTCCTAATACAGTGCAGGTTATTACACTGTGTTATTATGTTTGCATAATGACTCATTCAGAGACTTGAAACAGGTTTAGCAACTAATAATCTTGTGTGGCCATTAATATTAATGGCAATATTAATATTATTTGATTGTACAAAATGTTTGGGGACAGTGAGGGAGGAAGTATAGCACAAAAAGCACAAGAAATGGAAGAGAAAGAGTCTACAAATCAATATCAGTATCAGACAGATTTTGGGTACAGTGTACATTCAGTGTGTCATTTGTTTAGTGTTGTTATAGGTGATGCTGTACATGGTGATGCTGAAGTGATACCAAAACAATCACACTGGATAGCACAGCAAAGGCTATTGGCTCAAAGCCACCATCACACACACTTCCTTCTCTCTGCCGGTCACAGATTCATGCAGGTACTCTCTCTCACACACACACACACACACACACACACACACACACACACACACACACACACACACACACACACACCAAAACAAGCAGCGTGATAGCTTTATGTTGGTGAAAGTAACGAGCAGACACACCCTCTGTATCAGCAACAGCAGCCAAAGCCTACGTGAGAGAGGCTGAGTAATGTGTGATTCTGGTGTTTATTGAGCTCTACCTCGTCCCACTTTATACATACGAGACCGCTGGCCTAACAAAGGTGACTGGAGCTCTGTGCTGTCAATGAATTCAGGGGGGTGTGGTCGGTATTAGGAATGTGAATATCCCAATATCCCTGACTCCCTATCACCTCAGTTTCACTCATATAACTGCTGGAAAGCAAAGCTTTACTATAAATGTGTCAGTCTGCCAAAATTTCAAACACATTCACTTACTTTAAGTCACGGTCAACGTCTCTGCCAAACAGGCAATGCAAACACACATCTCACGATTCTGCCTGGACCAATATGTGCAGAGCTCCACATTCCACCATAGTGTACATTTTTTTAAATGCAGACAGTACACACACCCCACATAGGCCCCCTCTATTGCTTAATGCTCTGATAGAGCAAAATCAAACCCACTGCACAACACAGAGGGTTAGTCTCCAAGGAGGTGACAATGGAAACAAACGAGTTAATAGGAACTGCAATCAAATGGCTCACATTAACCCATCAGAACGGTGCTGCAAAAGAGCACACAGTTTTAGTTCATTTTAAATGAGATTTTGTTGAGCTTATATGTAAGAACAGTAACAGTGGTACAGTGTTAGGCTTACGATAAAAACGAGAAAAGCATCAGTATCTGCAATGATATTTTTTAAGTTACAGGTTGGTTGTGTTGGGATTAAGGGTAGAAGATCCAGTTTAGCTTGTAGGACAAATACTGATTAATGACTGGCTCATGTTCTGTTTTATTTACAACATGTTATTATAGTTAGACAAACACATGGTGAGGTTGTCATCACTGTGATCCACCTGCTGCTTGAAATCAGATACCTATACACCGGTATACACTGAGTGTGCATATAATGTTACCATCATATTTTCAAAAATGTCTTCTCCAAAAGCCAGTGAACTTAAAAAAGTAAAAACTTGAATTCTCTCTTAGCTTTTTAAATGTGATGACAGGTGCGTAGCCTGACATGAGTTCATCTGTGGCTACACAGGCATGTAAACTATTTCAGACGCCTGTGTGGTGAGTGATGTTTATTCATTTGCCACACCCATTCCTCTGACAGTTGCAGGTGACAGTTGGTTTGTCTGCAAATCTATGATCCACCAATCAGGTCCTCTTTGATCACCTGCTTTTCATCAATCTGTGCATGCCGTAGAGGTAAAATAATTTGTTGATTAAAGTTGATAATTTATTAAGTACAACTACTGATATTTGCCTTTGCAACTGTGTGTGAGTGAGGTCATTTGTTAACATTGCAACTTAACGGTTCTGAGAGGAGGAACAGAAGTGCAAAAAATATTAAAGAAAAATGTGATCAGAGTTCTGTCATGTAGATTAGTAAGTCAGATCCAAGAACTTTATAGGACACACATTTTTTTGTTGCCATTCTTTGTAACAGAGGTGAAATTAATTACTACTACGACAAGTACTACAATTGAAACCGCTTATAGTGATGCCATCTGTTTAGGGTCAAACTGATCACGATATGCGGACGATTATTATATATAAGTATAAGTTTCTTTTCTTTAGCTTTCATGCAGATTACTATCCAATTGACATTTCCAATCAAATTAATCATATTTCCACACGTACTTTGTATCAACTCTATGTTAAGACCTAACTTTGAAAAGCAGACGTAGTCTCCTGGGCCAAAAAAAATGTCCTCCAATGAATGATTAGAGAAAGGTAAAATCATAAATTGACTGAAGAAATTACTACAAGGTGTTAAATCATAATCATGAGTGAATGAATACATTTTTCTGAATTAATTATTCAATCTCGAGGGCTACATAAATCAAATATTGGTCAAATGAGTGCAGAACTGATATAGTGTAAATAGTATATGGCTATCAAGTCTCAGTTTTTTAGTAATACCAAATCTATGCAGTTTCAAGACTGTTTAGGGACCCCAGTATTCAGAAATATTTAAATACACTATTATGAAAAATGACAATGTTGCTTTTTCCCTTGCCAACATTTAGCTTAACTTTGGAGTGTTTTTTTGGCACCCTATCAGCCAAGACACAACACGGTTGTCACCAATGGATGCGTTAGGTCCTTCACCTTAATACCTGTGTCTTTACTGTAGCTTTAAAACTGAGCCTGGTATAGCAGGTGGGCCTGCTTTAAAATACAGTACAGTGGCATTATCAAGCCTACATGACGAGGGCAGCTTCAACCACAGGTGCTTTCCCTGTGTGCATTTGTTTTCTGTCTCCGTGACAAGCAGCAATGACTAACAGCCACGAGATTCAAGCAGGCAATGTCTTTGATTGAGAGAAAATGACTTTCCTTTTACCGCCATGATTTTAAAGTGTATACAGCACCAGCCTCATGTAGCCAGCCAGAAGCAGATGGGTTACCGTGAGGTAAAATGGAAATTAAAAAAAGTATTAGAATTACTGCCTCATGGTTGTATGCCTCAATAAATCAGTCAAGTTTCTCTTACAGTTTACGTCCATGTCTGTGAAAACATGGATGCTTCACAGACATCTTCCCCCGGCAGCACAGGAGATCTATACAATCAGTATAGTTTCAAGGTGGGCAATCAAAATTAGTGTCACCAATTTAGTATATGACAAATGTCTCCCCTTCTGTTCCTGAGATATGACGTTGAGTAATGGCCAGAAAAGTGTTTTTGTAAAACATTGTGATGTCAGAGTGAAGCTGACCTTTGACCTTTTGGATATAAAATGTCATCACTTTATCATTTCATCCTATTGACACAACATGGAACATGTTATGTGAGGTCACAGTAACCTTGACCTTTGACCACTGATTACTTAATTTTAATGAGTGGACGTTTTTGCCAAATTTGAGAAAAACCCCTTGAAGCCTTCCTGAGATATTGCGTTCACAAAAATGAGATGGACGCAAGGTCATGGTGACCTTGCCCTTTGACCACCAAATTCTAATCAGTTCATCATTTAGTCCAAGTGGATGTGTGTGCCAAATTTGAAGAAATTCCCTTGAGGTGTTTTTGAGATATTATGTTCACAAGAATGAGACAGACATACATACATACGGATGGACAGACAGACAAACAACCTGAAAATATAACGCCTCTGGGCACGGCCGCTGGTACAGAGGCATAAAAACTAGAGTTTCTGTGGTTTTAAACGTTATTTCCGTAAGTTTTTATATATTAAAAACCCAAAAAGAACAATGTAAGCAGGCTACTTGATTACTTTAAGTGTATTACTTAAACATTTGTACAGGAAAAATTCTGTCTGAGTTTTCTGATGCATAGAAACAGTTAATCACTGTAACTGCGATCACTGCAAGTTGTTTCCACTGTATTTTAAAAATGTTATCTTGGAATCAGAAATGTAAAGGGAAACATCTGTTTTACCAAAGTAATCTGTGGACTGTAGGAAACTTGTACAAACTACTTCTAATTATCCTTTTTATATTTCTTATTCTTATTATATTTGTTGGTTGAAAGTTGGACCCCATCCACTACAACAATACCATTATGTATTGTTTGCTGGCTTAAAGGACAATTTTGTGGTCACTACAGGAATCCTCCTGTCTGTCATTTAGTCTAGGTATGAGGCATTCAAATGAGGCACTTCCTGCTATTAAACCAGTTTTCATAGTTACACTCCTGAAGCAAAGGCTTGCCTCAAACTTTGAATGAAACCTTTGCCTCAGGAGCATAAGGATACCTTGTTTTACTGTTTTGATGACGACTTCTCACCCTGACTTCCAATCAGACTTTGGGTAAGAAAAGCCAAATGGGTTTTCTATTGCTGTAAAAAATTGACTACTGAGGTTTAAATGGGGCTTAACCTTAACTAACACATTCTAGGAAAATAAACACTCTAAAAATAGCCCTTAAATCCATTAAAGGGTTTGCATCCACCTTTGATGGTATCACATTGCAGCTGACAGAGGCCATAAAAAGAAGTACAGGAGATGAATATTATCTCTGTACATAAAAGAAAGATAAAACAAGGTGCTGGGGAACCTTTTGCTAAGGTTTTACATATTATTTAGACAGAGATTGGTTTTAGCTTGCCGTGGAGCATGGGAAGGTGATTGGCTGGAAAGAAACAAAGCTCATTAGGGAAATTCAAAGCCACAGCACCATGGGTGCACACAGTGCTCCTACATGTGTTCGTTCACTGGGACACCAAAGTTTTTGTTGTACTCATAGGCCTGACCAGGAATAACCAAGACAGGAAGTAATTCACCAATGGCCTCAGTGTTTGCCTTCATTTATAGTTATATGACTTTATGACCTTTGAACAGCATAAAGTGCACTGTTTGGTTTCAGAGAATAAAAAGACTGGTTCTCTACAATATTGCTCTTCTCACCCTCTAAAATGATAAAAACATATATTGTTGTGTCTGTGGAGATTTTGAATACACACAGAGAAATCTATCCTTTCCTCCAATGACACAGTGGCAGCAAACACCTTTCACATTTAACATCAATCGTTAACCACTATTTAATGTGGCAGATTGACAAAGATCACAGTCCATTTTAATTCACTATGTGTTCTACACCTGAGGGAGGAGCGAGAAACTTGTCACGCAGCCAGTTCCACTCATTTACAACCTGCCTAAAAGTATCATAACAATGTGGTTTTATTGATATGGAACCATATATCTGACATTTACCTGAAACAATCAAACAAAACCAAATCTTCCTGACCTACTTGTGTCTGGTGTGAAACACCACAGGAGTGGCGCCCTGAAACCAGCAATTGTTCCAACCGCAGTTTGATCTAGTTTTGAATCTACTGCGCTACTGGCTGCAAGGCATCAACTTGATGTGGTCTTTTTTGCGTTTTCAATTTTTTTCTATGCAAAAAAAAAGCACTCCTTACTTCCACACTGCTCTGCCTGCAGGCAGCTGTGGACCCAAAGTCAGAGTGAGTCTGAGCAAGATGGAGGCAGCTGCCCGGAGGAAGAGAAGCTTCGCCTGGTCAGGCTCCGAGATAATGTTGCCTTCTGCTTTCTGCTTAGAGGTGGTGAATTTACAGCTCACTGTAACTTAATACAATACTCTCTCATTTGATATTTAGTGTTGGCAAAAAATGTTGTTGCACAGTTCTGTCGTTAGTGTAATTAGCATACATTAGCTCAGAGGGCTAAGATGGCATGTTTGCTGTATTGTGGGAACTTCAGTGTCAGCTGGCCTGAATGTTCCACTAAACCCCATTCAAACTCTATATTGAAAAAAGGGAAAAAAATAGTCAAATATGTGTATTGGACAGCAAAGACTGATTCAAATGACATTTATTTGTCATTTTACAACTTTAGATACTACTGGGTAGTTTATTTGGTAATAATATTTTTTCATGCACTGTGGTGTATAATGTGGTGAATGAAAAATCTTAATATGAAAAGTTACAGGTAACTTTACTTTACTAACATTCAAGTTCATTACATTACAAGTCAAAATTGTACTCAAGTACAGTGCAGTACAGTCAGGCAGGGTTCAACGATAATGTTTTTTTGCCACTGGACCTGTCAGGCAAGTGGCAAATAGGTACATCCACAGTCACACAGTTGCATGTTTTTTTCAGAGAAAATTCCTTTGCAGTTGAACTGTATGTTGCTTTAGGATTAATCACCATTTCAGCTATGAAGTAAACAAGAACAAGCATGACTGTGTTTGTATTCGCGCAACTTGCTCTACTCACATTCCCAGGGCTCTAAGTAGAGCGCGAAGGCAGACACAGGCGGGGCAGAGCGAAGTCTTGGAAAGTAGAGTAAGCAATGTTTAGAAAATTATTGAAATGAAGTGAGTTTTTTAAAACTTTTTCGAGCACTGGCCCAATCATCCAACTGGCTGATTGTATTCTGGCTCTTCCCATGCACCGTTCATATGAATGAGAAAGAATTCGCGCATAACCCATATTATATTTTTTTGAGTCAGGAAGGCTGTGATCACGTGACCAACGTGCTGGCAGGAGTTAAGACAAAGTATAACAAGCGAAACTCTGGGCAAGGAGGCAGGTTGGGGTGGTGTGTGGGTCAAATATGTACAATGCTATCTGTGAAGATATCTGTGATCTTCAGGATCTAGACAAACAATGTACTAAGGAACACACACTAAAAAGTAACTGAACTGAAAGGCAGGTACACTGATCAATCATATAAAAAATCTAACAACAATCACAATGACACATGCAAAACATGACAACTGTCTAGCCAAAGAGGAACAGCAGTCACAAGTAGCCTGTGTAAGATCCTCTTTACTGATGCATAGACTGAACATAGAACATTAAACAAGACAGCTGCTCAGTAACTCTACAAATTACAGTCTCAAAAATTACAATCAAGAAAATATATTATGAGTTTGACACAAACTGTAGACAGGCATTTTCTGACCAGGGGGGACTTTTTCAAAGTTCTAAGAACCCCAGTTTTGTTGTGTCCACATCCTAAGAAGTGGGAACGATCCTTGTTCTTAGAACGCCATTTTAAGGAAATTTTTTAGTTACTATTTGAGAGTAGGTACTGTCCAAGCACAAGAGGAGTGATGCAAGTGTATGCTGATTGGCCCAGACGTAAGTGTACATAGTTGATCCACATCGATCGCCATCTTTAAAGACCCATTTGCCGTGTAAACAGCAGATAACCCAAAACACAAACAGCAGCTCACAACAAAAGAAATGAAAGAAAATGAAATGAATTGAGAGTGAAGTCCAGGCTTAATTGAGCTTATTTGCTGCAAAGGAAGTGCATCGCAAATTTGACTCGTCAAAGCAAGAATGATGGTGCTATACCAACCGCTGGCCAGCTTACAGTACGTTAATTTTGGAGTTCCTATTGGCGTTGCAAATGCAAACAGAAAGTAGCCCTTAAAGATATGTAGTTCTTGGGGAGCTCCCCAGTTGGCAGTGCCTCTCAGGGATTCCCCAGAAATCTTTGGTTGAAACCAGCTGATGTTAGGTTGTCCACGACTTGTGACTTTGTTCTCAGAACAGGATTGTGTATCCTTCAGTTACTTTCATTATATGTGGTTAAATTATTGTTGTGTGATACTGTTTGTATGTTAGGGTATTAAAGGAATCAAATGTTAAGATTAGAGCTGTCAAAAAATCTGTCTAATTATTTACATGCTCTGTGATTAATAATCACATACATCGCACACAAGTTTTGCTGTGAAAGTATTTAAAAAATGTTCAGTTAAAATGAATTTGGCAGATGTGCCGAGTAAAGCTGCTGGATTTTGGACACAGTCCATTTGCAGTCCTTTGCAATCCATTTGCCAGTCACAGGTACACATACTCGGTTTGTGTCTGAATGCCTGTTCGAGTGTGGCTTGACGAGGCTGGCTGCTAGCGCTAGCATCAGAGGCTATGCTAGCTCGGATCTCCAGGTTAGCTGCTAAATGCTTTGCGTTGAGGTGATATTTCAGGCTTGAAGTACCCTGATGGTATAAAAAGTCCTTACTGCAGAAATTGCAGAGAACGTTGCTGCTATCAACAGTTCCATCTGGGCCTTTTTAAAATGTAAACGTTTCATTCATGGGGCCAATGGAATGCGATTAATCAGCGTTCATTTTTTGAACATGTTATTTTTTCTGTGATTAATTAATTGAAATTAACGCGTTATTTTGACAGCCCTGGTAAAGATATTTATCTTCATATTGCTACTGAAATCCAAGTACTCAGGCGAAGGCTGCCATGGCAACATATCAACAGCACCCAAGCTAGGTGGGTAACCCCACACTCCCTTTCTCTCTGACTCACACTTCTCCCCACCTCACCACCTTTTGGACTTTTTCCTTCAGTTCATCTCATACTGCTATCAGCTCAGTTTTAGTCACTGCTATGACACATCATCCACATAAAGGTAAAGCCACAAAGCTAAAGAACAAATCAATAGTCGGTGATTTGCAAGTTGTTAAGTAAACACTGAATGCAGAACGAGGGAGTTCAGTAACTAATTACTGGCCTTCATCTGTGTTTCTGTCGATCCAGGAGTGCCTGTGTACACTCTTCAGGCCTGAGCTGAGACAATGGGTGGTATGCCTGTGATGCTGACATTACTCATACCCCACGTTGACCCATTGTCCAGAATGACATCTATTGACTGCATTATACTGAGGAGGGACACTACTGCTCTGGCTTACAGTATAAAGTGTGATTTAAAGCATTCAACAAGCTTACACAACACATATTCAACCTGCAAAAATCCTTTTTGTGGTCTTTTTAAAGGAAAATTTCAATTACGCCATTCCTCCTTTGTCCATGATATTTACTGTTTAGGTAGATTATTGACTCACAATTGGAAACTTATAAAATCTTCAACTTCCGCTCTCATGACAGACACCAATTATTGCCAGGTCACTGTGTTTGTGAATACATGAATCACAATTAAATGTTAGCACTTCAAATTAAGAACAAAATTCAGAGATGTCTTGTTGGAGAGGGCAGGGCGACTGAATAATCTTATTTCGCAGAGGGGAGCAGGGTCAAGGAGAAAAACATAAGGAGTGCTCTGTCCCAGCAGGAGTTGAAACATAAAAGAATGAGAGACAAAAAACAAAGGAGATGGTTAGAGTGGGGCGGCGATGTGGACTGGTACCATCACAGACACAGAAACTATAGTCACCCTCCGCTGGGAGAGGAGGAGGAGGTGGGAGGAGAATGTGGGTGGATGAATTAAATGAATGTGGTGAAGAGGAATAAAATAAATTTTGAGGGCAACAGGGGACTGAGTTTAGTTGTGATGACAATAAGAGAAAATGTCCCTCAAATCTAGTACTCTTTGACCCTGCTTGTTTGTGCATGTGTGTATTTGGGCATGTGTGTGTGTGTGTATGTGAATACACTGTATATAACAGCAGTTATAAAGTTAGTTAAAAATAGAGTTTGCTCTTCTTCCTTCTTTATTTTATTGCATTTTTTGTGATCCCAAAATTCAGCTGGTGGGGAGGAAGAGGAACCAAAAGGTGGAATTTGGCTGACGTTATATGGCATCATTAGGGTTGTGGGCTGAACTGATGGAGACGGGGGTTAAAACGAGGGTTGAGGGGCCAAGCAGGACAGATACTAAAATAACAAGAGGGTGAAGGATAGAGGGTCTGGATCAGTGAGCTACACTGATGCAACACTGCTTACATATAATGCAGAGGAAGTTTGTGAAATAAGCCATTTTAATTAATGCTACATTATATTACAGGGCTTGATGCTCAATTTTGATGATTTCCCCAGATCCAATCCTTCTGCCTATAGGCTGTTCACATTCATGTTTGAAGTGACCTATATCTGACATCCATGTGAACACATCTCTGCTCTTAAACACCTCACATGCAACCAATAACGTCACACACATTTTGCAAAACAGGCATAAAAATCAATGACATAGTGTTGCAAGTTTGATCTCCCTAATTATCACCATGATACCAAGGTTGGATAATGCCACTCTGCATAATAAGTGGCCATGTGTTTCTGTCTGGGAGACTGTGGTGAAATGGCCCTCCGGAGCAACTGCCGTTTGTTTTTGGGATAATGGTACAAACAGACTTCAGTCCACTTGCTCTTTTAGCAGCTATTGCTCGTAGTGCCGTCAGAAGTGGTGGGACCATGATGTGGTTTCACGAAGGAACAGTTCCTCCAAAACCTTAGGATACCCAGTACTACACTCCAATGACTCTTTGGCAACTCTCGTCAACGCTGTTATGGCATGCGGGCAAGATGTCCCCGTCAAAAAGCGTCTGGTAGTCAGGCTCTACTGTCTGGCGACTTAGGCTGCCTACCACAGCAGCTATCCAGCTACAGCAGCCTTCTGTAGTTTAAACAGACCATCCCAACATTGCATAGTGAGTGATCTGCACCTGGGCAGTGAAGTATAAAGTGGAAAAAACGTGGATGTATGGGAAAAACACACATGAATTCCGATATGACTGTGCTCACAGAGATTGCATGGCCAGTGTTCGGATATGTATCAGATGTAGGACCGCCTATCAAAGTGGCCCAGATATGATTGGAAAAAAAATCTGATTTTTGTGTCCATTAGTCTCAGAAAATATCAGATCTTTGTCACATGACAGTAAAAATAATTGGATTTGGGCCACATTTGCTTGTAATGTGTAAACACAGCCTTATAGCTCCCAATTCCAGTACCACTCAGGGTATCTGCCAATGCTGATTACCGATCCCATGCCAGGGCTCCTTTTCCCTGATCTAAAATCTGTAGACTGCATGAAACTAACTGAAATCAATGATATGTACGGTAACATGAGGAGTTGCTGTGGCAATACAAAACTGGCTGGACGGCCTGCCATGACTGAATGAATGTTAACTGATAGCAGGAACAGAATTTCATTTTCAATTTCCACACCGTTGACAATGAAACTATATACTGTGTATATGACTTTGACTGTTTACGATGCATGCCTGGCTGAATTTTGTGCTTTGAGGTAAATTTAAAAAAACAATTTAAAGATCTTTTAACCTCACCACAGAAACTGGGCTCCCTCTCTTCAGGGTGTGTGTGGGTGTCTATCACTGCATTTTATTACTGTGTGTATTATGACCGGTGATAGGGAGAGTGCTGGGACTAAAGGTGGAAGAATCATGTGTAGGGCAAAGGCTGAGTTGGTGTTGCACTCTGGGCAGACTTGGTCATGGTTGGTTTGTGAAGCTGAGATTTTGTGATCAAAGGATGACGGCAGTGGCACATACTGTAGGCAGCGCTCTGAAGCCAGGCAGCTGCTGAACTCTGGTCTTTATTATCAAGTCAAACAAAATTTGTGATAATAAAACATCTCTCATACTAATTCTGGCTCATTACCAACCTGCTTACCCCCAGAATTGTTGCCAACTGTGTGCCAAAAACTGCATTTCAGGTTAGTCACCACGAGTAAACAACTTGACTCCTTTCTTCCATTTTGTATGATCTCTATAAAACAAACAAAATCCGTAGCCAACAGGACAAGATTCTCGTACCAGAAATGTTCTGGTTTCTGGTTGCAGTCCAAGTAGTGTTTACCAATCACGTTTAAGCAGCAGGTAAACAGTCTGTTACTAAATTTACTTACTTATGTAGATATCTGTTTACACAGATCAGCCAAAATGGCCAGTTTATGGCAGAGGAAATCTTGGCCCAGATATCTGCTGGCTACACAGGATCTTTCCAAAATACTGGCCGTTGCCCCCAGAAGCTTAGCATCATCAGACCAATGTAAATATGTAAATATGTAAATATGTAATATAAATAAACATTTGTGCCGGCTGCTACAATATAAACATTGACTGCCACATACTAATTTTTGATGTTTTATCTTTCCACTGTTTAAAATGGGTTAAATCTTATTTCCGTTGTAGAGCTGCGTGCAACATATTGATTCGCTCAGCTGAAGCTTTGAATATTTGCTGCTGATTTCTACCAAAGCTCCATGGTATTTGTGAGAGCCCTACGGCACAGTCTGAAGCAGCATTGCTTAAGTAAATAAATAAGAGCAAAGATACAACAGAGCATCAAAGGCAGCAGCTCTACAGGTGACCTTAGCGCTAGAAAAAGCTTTCGTAACCTCTGGTCTCCGGTTACACAGCAGATGAGAAGGGTCAGTCAGTCAGTTAGCCTGAGGAAGCTGCGGTGGTTAACCACTCCAACACGGATACAGCGGTTTTATAAGAACGACACTGGCAACATCCAGAGCTCAACACTAAGAACATTCGCTCTCACACACCAAATATGTCATAATTATTTACTTTCATGATTTGGAGTCAGGTACTCCAAACGTGTCCAATCAGGAAGTAGACTCTGGCTTTCGTTTCACTTGTTTCAAGTTTCTTGCTTGCTGCTTATTTGGTGTTTAGCTGGTCTGAGCACAGTGTGCCAAAATGATCCATGTATCTACAATAAAATGCACTGACAGAAAACTTTTTTTGTTGTCGTGTGATTGGAGGGTATTTGACAGATGGTCCCACATTACACATACATGCACAGGGGTGTGAAAGCTGAGATGTGAGTACACAAGACCTTTCTATGTAAAATTATAATGCACATTACAACCTGCCACAAACCAGGTGTCGGTACAACTGTGTGTGTGTTTGTGTGTGTGTGTTTCTGAAGGTGTGCCAACAGCAGTTCACTGGTAGGATGCATATGGACAGACCGGGGTTAAAGTTCAATAACACTGTGGAAAGTTCGATAACACTGAAAGGGTCATGAGCTCTGGATACCTGTGTGGCACATCCATCAGACACATAGATTACAGCAACGGTTTATTTACAAATTCAACAGTAGTGACTAAACAAAGTTTACTGACCTGTACAAATCTATTTCACACATTATCAAATCCTGATGACTTAATACAAATTCACATCAAGGTTTCATTATGGGTGTCAGACATGAGCAGGGGACCAGGGTAAAACTAACACCCGTCTGTGTTCAGTCGTACTAAAGCACAGACGGCAGAGGTGACAGACGTTAAGATTTACTTCCTACAGCAAATTCCATGAATAAAATATACAGGGTGTGAAAAAATCTGACCCAACTGCAGCACAAGCTTCAAAAAATGTGACCATGTTAATGATTTATTACTCAATCATAAACAAGTGCTCTGCTGTTCAGATTTGTTAGCAGTGACATCAGTGCCGGCAGAAAGATCACAAGACTGTGTAATAGTTGAACGCCCCCTTGCCTCACGCTTCGCCAGATGACAGCGATAGTAATACACACCGCTTCTCCCCTGGATTCGGCTACAGATAAACTCACACCTTTATCTGTGAGTCATGTCATCACATGATGGTTCTTTTGTCAGAACTGAGATCACGATTCTCTCACAGTACTCAGGTTAAAGTGTTTTCTTCTGTAAACAAAACAAATTGATATTTATGCTGTTGCATTTCTTATCTGTAAATGTGTCTGACAGAGAAACAAAGCAAGCATATGGACTTTATATCATCATCAATTAAATACTTCCCCTATCTTTCTACATCCATATTTACACACAGTGGCACAAACTGGGTCTTTTTGTTGAAGCCCACCCTGTGTGTTCTGTACTATCAACAGCTGGCAATTGACTCGTCTTATTTAAAGGGGAACACCACCTACATTAAGAATTCCAATATATTTTTTCCATGGCCGAGGAAATAAATCAGTATTTGTGAAATTGTGCTACACTCTCCCAAAGCCAGAAACCAGAGAAGTAGGTCTCAAACTTGTGATGTCATCCATATACAGTCCACACACAGGAAGAGAGGTGAGAAGATAGATTGTCTAGGACTAAACATAAGTCAGATAACACTTGCTATCAGGCTAAGACAGTTTTAAATAACTTGTGCCGAAGATGGACGAACAAATAAGATCTTAGATTAAACAACACCAAACGTAACAGAAGTGTACATTAGTGCTGCAACTGACTATTACTTTCATTGTTGATTAATCTATCCATTATTTTCTCGATTAATCGATTAGTTGGTCTATAAAACATGAGAAACTGGTAAAAACATGTAGACCAGACCAGTGTTTCCTAAGCCCTAGATGACATCCTCAAATGTCTCATTTTGTCCACAACCCAAAGACAATTAGTTTACTGTCACAGAGGAGTGAAGAAACCAGAAAATAATTCACATTTAAAAAGCTGGAATCAGAGAATTTTGACTTTTTTTCATAAAAAATGACTCAAACTGATTAATCAATTATCAAATTAGTTCATCATTCATTTAATAAATGTAAGTCGTTCAATTCAGTGACTACAGTAAGAGATTTAATGGTGTTTTTACAGTCTACATTATGGGCAACACACATCGACATATATGCCTTGCATGCTGTTACCGTCAGCTTGCTCAGCCAGAGTAATGTTTCACTTAAATGACGGTGATGTTCAAGATTAGCCATCAACTCTGGCTCCACCTCACTTAATTAACATAACACCATAGCCTACGCTGATTAGTTTACTCAGGTTATCCCTACAAACATAACCAGACTGTGTGAGATGAAAGTCATTTTATGTTTAAATTCTCTGGTAAAGCTAACATACATTTTCATTAACATTATTGCACGTTAGAAAAACTACAGGCTAGGCTTGTGTTCACCTCCCATGTAAGTGTGAGCAAAGATCAGACACTCTCTGTGGCGACCCAGCCTGACTTTACAGGTGGCTCTGTGAATAATTTGATAGGTTGAGTGTGAGGGAAGTGGTAGGTTCAGAGGAGTCTGTCACTCTGGGACAAATAATGAACACTCATTCTACATATGCAACTCTCCGAAGCAAATATTGCAGAATCATTGTGCTTTAGAAATTAGGTTGGGCACATGCCTGAATCGAGATCACAATCTTTTAACAATTAGTCATGCCGCCTTACATTACACACACTTAAAATGCTGAAATATTTCACCACTACAAACATTACAGTAAATGGCCAAATCCTCTCTTATCTAGTGATGTGTACGGGCCACTCTGAGGAATGTGTGTAGATGCATTCGTGGGTCACAGAGAGCGGACAGTGAATGAGAACGATTGTTGTGATGAATACTTGTCACACGTCCTGCTGTCAGAATTTTTCCAAACTCATCCCTCCTCTGACATTGTTGTCTGCTGAGAGGCAGCAGTCTGTGCAGAGCATCAAACATGTAACTACACCCTGGGGGTGAGATACTACATGTAACGGCGATTGGTCAGCCTGGGGTGCTTGTGTTGTTTCCTCCATGCCGGTAGAGGCTGTTGACAGTGAAGACAGCATGAGGCAGGTTGAAGAAAGCCTCAGTAGTGTTCTCCTTTTCACTAATGCCTGACATACTCTCTGACAAAATCATTTCCATAGCCAGCTTTCTCTTCAAATAAAGTGTCATTGTCTGTCACAAAGCAGATATAAGACTGTAAACACAATACTTCAGCTCTATAATGCTTGCATGGTTCACTAATCATCTTCTTTTCAGTGGCTAGACAAATTTGCATTTGATGATCTTGCACAGCTCCCAAAGCAAACCTTTATGTCATCGCTCTCTTGCACACGCTGAATGACAGAATGTAAACAATACTTCAGGTGAATAATGAATGCAACACATCCACAATACAAGTCACATTATCTATCGTTGCCGTGGAGCACCATTACATCCTATGCCGAATCAATTTCGACATCAGAGGAATCCACACATATCCTACATAGGTGTAAGTTATTTAACAGGGAGACCCAATGACAGACATGAAGTTAGAAAGGGTTAGTGAGGGTGATGACACATGTATGTGCGTGTATGTGTGTGGCTAACAAGATCACTCGTCTCCTTCTAACTAAAAGAACCAGTCAAACCTGAATGATCAGGACTCAAGATTCCACCCTCGCTCTCTCTCTCTGTACCTGTTGTGCGTTTGTGTGTGCGTTCATGTGCCAGAATCAGAGGCAGTGTGTAGCTGGCCAGTTTGTGCAGAAGGTGTCATGTTACCATACAGACAATAACTGGTGAACTGAGCGCCATATAAACACTGCAACCATCCTCACCATACTGCTATGTTGTGTGTCCATTTTTAAATTGCTCTCATTAATATAAACTGGCGTAAAGCGAGATATGCAAATTATTGATCTTTGATTTGAAAGACATTATCAATCAAGTCTCAACGTAATGGGGCAATTAATAATTAATCAACCTTATTGACCTCTTTGTACACCAGCGGGAATTCAACACAGATGCAACTGTTTCTCCTACATAGGTCTGCTCAACAGCTTGCCTGTCCTCTTCACCGTTACCAGTAAGGAACATACGCAGCTACATATAGGAAATTCGTAATATTGGGTTGTCTTAGATAAAAGGTAACAACCGTTAGAGAGAGACTGCGACATCTTTGGCAATCAACACTATCACAAGATCTAGAGATCTGGAAACAAAATGTCCAAAAAAAAAAAAAAAAAAAAAAACGGATCTCAAAGACCAACTGTCACGTCTTTGCAGTGCTGAACAAAATGTCATGAACCCACACAGACTGGTACTTTGCATTTGAGGCAGATCAATTAATTGGGTATTGAGAATCATGGAAATTCTCTGATAGTGGTATGGACTACTAAATTTCTGGTATTATGATGTGCCTATGCATGACTACAACAAAATCTCTTTTGTTTGTTTTGCTAAAACACAAGAATGACAAGATAAAGGGTGTCGACTTTCAGTCTTTTTTCTGCTTACATCATAGCACTACTATGCTCTGGGCATTTGTCACACAAAGTGTAAACAGTATGATGATATCACACAGTCTAATACAGATTGTGACCAAGAATTTATTAGGCCCATCTGATGTGCAATGAACCTGCAAAAGCCCTAGTATTGCACATTGCATTTAGGGTCTTAACATAGTTCCACTGGTGAAGAAAATAACTTACAGTCCAACAGAGGCTGGAAACAACAGAGGCAACCTTTTTCTAGTAAAAAAAAATTGTGCTCATGTGAATAATCTAATACATTAGTGCACATATGACGGTGAGTGAGTGGTTATAGCAAAGCACAGGCCTGGCAGAGAGCACACACACACCGATTTATTTTTGCTGCAAATTCCCACTGAGTACCATCACCTGACACTGAGGTGTTTCACCAGAAGAGCAGAGGTTCGCTCTGTTCCCAGATGACAAAGGTTCATCTAAAGACCTTGCCCTGACTCTGACCAGCTGCCAGGGTTGCACTGTATGCAAAATATCCACAGCAGAAACAATGACCCTGTTCTCTCTACCTGTGGATTCCACCATAGTACCCTGACTCCTTCAGGCTGTCTTTCTCTACCTCCTCCTCCCTCCTTTGGGTGTGTCCGAGAATCTTGTCTGTTTCTTCCACACCTTGTTTGTTTTCCTGCAACAACACACCGCTTTAGTGTGTGCATGTGCTGTGTCCCCCCCCGCCCCCTGGGCTATGAGCCAGCTAGTCCCATCTACAAATACTGCATACACACAGCCACACCAAGGCCTGCCTGCTGCAAAGAACACTTTTCTATCATAATGCAGCGACTGCAAGCTGACAAAAAGGACTTATGACATAATGGTATAAAGAAATAGGTGGGGTGGAAGGAACACATGAAAGATGGCGGATATTAAAGTGTAATATAGCCTACTATAATCAGCTGTGCACAGCTCTCGAGGACCTCATTTACACTATGCAATGAATAATAACTATGCAACTTTCACGCAAAGTTTCAAACATAACTTTTGTTCTTTCCATTTAGTTTTACTATTTACTTTGAACAGAACATTGCTCCATCTTATTTGCTTGGTACAAGAGCCAAAGTTAATATGAATAACTAAAATAAAACTAAAATGAAAAACTAGGTGTGAAAGAAATATTTTAGTCAACTGAAATTAAAGTAAAATCTAGGCTTTAGAAAAACAAAAAATTAAAACTGAAACAATATTGTATAGAACTAAATAAAAATAAATACAAATATACAGGAAATGTCTAGTTTTTGTTATTGTCAACGTGGTCAAACTTGTCAATACATCAAGTGTGTGGTGGCATTAGTGAATTCATTCACCTTCAAAAAGAGTTTGTATTGCAATACCCATTATAAACTCCTTAAATTCTGCTCCTGACAAATACCCACCTTAGTGGTTATAAAATAAAAGTAATACTTAAACTTTTAAAAATTAAGCATTTTTACACAACAGAAACTAAACTAAAACAAACAAACCCACCCTGTTAACTGACACTAAACTGAATTGAAAAAAAAGGAATAAAAATCAAATTAAAATAAAAACTGATGAGTATAATAAGACTATAATAATAGCATTTACAATAAAAAAAAAAGGGTAAAAGACAAATCTTTTTACCTCACACAAAATTTGATCATATCACAATATTTTATGAATTAAAAGGGTTTTTTTTCAACGTCCACTGGCAAATACCTAACAAGCCAATCAGATCCCACCATAGGATCAAAACAGACCATTGAAAACGATCAATACCATTGGGAAAATTATTCCTGGTTAAAAAAGTTACAACCTCAGGACTGGGCTCAGTACAAACAAAGAGAGAAAAGGTTAATGGCAGTCTTCAGTATCACTCCTGTTAGACCTTTGAACAAATCAATTGCACCTTTCAAGCATATGTTCATCTCCATCCCTTCAGACTGTCCGTACAGCTTCCCTCAGCCTCGCTCTCTCTCTTTTCCAGGTGTTACCGTAGCGATGAGGGGGGCCACCTGAGGCCTGCACCTGAGCGCTAATTGCCATGTCGGCAGTCTCTATGGTAGCGAAGGTAAACAATGTGCCGGGTAATGTATCGCCATGGTGATAAACTCGGAGCAGCTCTTAAGAGTTGTAAAAGAGGTAGTTTACCTCAACAGCTTGTTGGGGGAAACTGATGCAGTGGGTGATAGTGTAGCGTGTGTATGATCCTTGTTCATACTGTGCTATTAAATTGCTTTGATGTGACTGGCTCATATTGATAAAAGTCTGTATGCAAAGTTTAATAAATAACCACAGCTTGTTTCTCTAGCATGCTGCCAACAAACAAATTGTACCGACATTTGACACACAGCAGGTGTTAATATACTCGTACAAAGTTCCGCCCCTCCCCGCTCAGTCTCCCCCCTTCTTCCTCCGCTTGACCTCTGATGAAAGACAATCATGTCATTGAGCAGAGAAAGATCCATATAGATGAAAGTCCGCATTCCAGCGCTCCACCAGCCTGACCCACTCGCCCTCCCGCATTCCATCCACAAAACTTATCAGCACCCACCATCACAATCTAAATGCTCAACTCTCTGCTCTAGTTTCTACCTTGTTATGCTCTGTTATTCTCTATTTCCCTGTCACTGCTCTATTTTCTCTCTGTTCTGGGCTCCATTTCAGTCTTCCTTTTCCTCTCCAAGTTTCTACTCTATTCGACTCTCAGTCCCATGCTCTGCATATGTTCTCATTCAGCTTGGCTCATCCATACCATCTTCGTTGTTCATTCATTCATTTACACACTCACTCATTTGTGATTCCACTCATTTAACAATACGTTTACTATCCTCCAGAGTTCCTGACCACAGAGCTACATTCTCCTATACATTAGGCACAACTACGACTGCTGCCCTTTGCCCCGCTGAATTCATTTACATTTCAAGTCCATGTATAGAAAGTGACAGTGAGACAAACAGACCAAGTGAAATAAATGTGAAGGACTGTTGGGCAGTGTATTTCCACATCCTGTCCAGAGGTAGGTAGGCCTTGCTGACTCAATTCCTCCAAGACAAAGCGACAGGAGCACAGAGCAAACAAAGGTGCACCCGTGACTGACACACTGATTAAAGGTATAAGCTGCTCTGTCTTTACTCAGCCTGCAATGTGAAATGACTTCGACTTAGACTTATTTGGGATCGCTGTTTAAACTTTGGGGTCCATCTTGCTAAAACACCTCAAGTAGCTCAGGTACTATGCTGAGGGTCAGGGATACAAAAGATTTCTGTATTACTTGCTGTGGTGCTTTTACACTGCTCTTCTCAGAGTGTGTACAAATGTGCAATAAAGTCTTTCTTGACCCCCTATCCCAATCTGAGGCGTTCACTGAGTGATAAAGCCATAGTGATATCATCAGCTTGGTTATGACTACAACTTGTTAACAGAAAGGCAGTGTTACAAGCTGGGGTGTGGTGTTTGAAAAATGAAAGATGCTGCTGAGTTGCTATATGGAAAATGCAGGCCCCTACTAGACAAAAAGTCTGACTATATTGACGTAGAATAGGGCTGGGCAATATGGAGAAGATGAAATATCATGATAATTTGTCTAATAACCTTGATACCGATCTTGCGATAATACTGTACGGTTGACTATCGGTGCTTTAACAACTTTTTTGCACAGTGATATTTTTGATAAATGATCATCAGTAATGTGGATATAATAACTACAGAACAGTCTAAATGCAGAAAATGACATCACTTCACTGTAATGCAGCCTTTAAAACCAGGAAAAGACAATACTCACAATATTACAATATCCTAAATCTAAGATGATATCTAGTCTCATATCACGATATAGATATAATATCGATGTATTGCCCAGCCCTTACCTAGAATACTAAATATGAAACAATGGGAGTGCTCTAACTCCACAGTGCAACAAAATATATTACATAATACATGATCACAATCTAAAATCCAGTATTTGGTGATATTGTTGTGTATGGTCTGTCCCATAGTGTTTTGATCTGTTTTGGCAGGAGGGTTTGGATTTAACTGGGCTAGACTCTGACCAGACTGAACAAACACTCGATTGTGTGATACACCTGAGAAATGTTGTTGATATTTTTCTTACCTAAAATAGCTCAGATCCCTTTGGTCACTAATAACAGCACATAATATCCACATCATTCATTAAATCATAAGCTGAAGTTGCTACTGGAAAACAGTGTCTCCAGTGATGTCGTGCCTTTGCCGCGGTTTTCTATTGATGAGGTTTGAGTTTATTTGGGTGTTCTTTTTTTATGTGTTGAGCTGAGATGGCTGTTTCAGTTCTTCTTCTGTTGCTTTTGTGGGCTCTCTGCAGTTGCTGTCCGTCCTAGTATTGTCACGGTACTGGAATTTCTCACTTGATACAATATCTTCATAAATATTGACATCCAATACCATTTTTTGATACCATGGGGAAAAAATTGATATTAAGGGCATGATTTTTATCTATTTCTTTAATTAAAAGATAATATAACAATGCTGTAACATGATAACAGTGACTTTTTTTCTTGGTTAACAGAGTGACTGAAATAAACATTAACAATAAGAGACAGAAAGCACAGCTGGTGCTGGTGTATCGAAAATGCCGTTTCAACTATTCGATAGTTATGTGACGATATGTGTCAACAAATCAATATTTTTTGATGACACTAGTCTATATCCTTCCAAAGATTGTTTGTGAGGTAATGAAAGCATCACTCTGTAACACCGCTGTTCAATCACGAGTTGACCGAGTGTTTCTGTGCTTCAAACAACTCCAACAGAGTGACACTGGTTCTGAATGGAAGCAATAAGCATCTATTTGAACCAGTTAAATTTGTTGACGTATAAACAGCTCCTCTGTTTGATTGTAAACCTGCTCCCAAATGCATGCACACACACACACACATACTAGAAGCTACAGTCTTGTCCCCTCTACTCTTGCAGATCTTGCATTAAGTCCTCCTTAGAACCTCCTCCCTGGTATCTGTTCACGAACGAAATGCACCGAGATCAAATGCAGCCTCAGTTTATCATTGCTGCATCCAAATGAAAATAAATTATTACGACAACAAAAACATATGTTCTAAGGTTGTGACTAAAATGTTGAACAATGACAATAAAAAATCTGAAGTATTAATCAGTTTTGTCCAAAAACACAATCAATTGTGGAGCACTGTTGGTAACATTAGTGGCGTCTACTGACTGATGCATTGTGGTCTGAGATCCACTTAAAAAGATCACACAAATCTGAGGTCGTAACAAACTTTCCAGCAAGGATATAATGGACATGAAAATGCCTGATTCTTTCTGATACGTATGCAAACAAGACGGATACCATCTCCTCTTTAATCTCCTCCTGTTTGTACTAAGAGCAACCTCAAACAAAATGTTATACAAGTCATGTCTACTAAGCTAAATGCCATTTGCTTATAGTCTGTTCAAACACTTGGTCCTATGTGGCAGAGTGCATGCAGGGCAGTCTCACCTGGGACACAGAAAAGTGCTGGCTGCATCCCCTTCTGCTTAGCGAGGCTTAACCCTTTGAGGGATGGGTCTTCCCTTGAAGAATGTGACCAGAGTGCTTCATCATTATAGGAAACTCTGGCACCTGCTGTCTATAACCCTGCGACCACATCACACTCTGTTTGTTTATAAAATAGGATTTGAGTGTACTGCCTTTTAAAAGGGATTAGGTGTGATAATTAAGAGCAACGTCTAAAGCCGAGAATTGTGAGATTACACATAACATGACACTACAACTTTTTTTTGGCCCATTATAACAATCAGCTAAATCCCCATTTACAAAGCAAGACTCAAACTAATACGAATTTGTTCATTTTAAAAACTTTTCCATTCCACATAGCTTGATAAAACACTGAGTGAAACACGCTTGAGCTAAAATCATTTGTTGATTAATTGATTTGTCTGTCAATAGAAATTTAAAATCTAGAGGGGAAACAGTGAACTTACTGTTAATGTTTACATTTTATGGACCTAAAAATATAAGGTTACTGTCTACTGATAACTTTAGACACTAACCTTATATTTTTAGGTTCATAAAATGTATCCAAAATCCTGAATACCTTGGACATTACTACAGGTGTTCCTCTGATTTTACATTGCAACGTCTGCTGTGACAACAGATGCTGTACTGATACATCAATGATGATCCAATGAGGCTTTACTGTCAAGGCAACAAGCCGTGTTTATTTCCCCTAATAAAGCTACATTGTGAAAATGTGACGGGTGGTCATTTGAGTTGGGCCCAGGTACACGCTACATTGAAAACCTATCATCATCACTGATCAACTATGTTGATGATCAATGAATGGCTTAAAGGAGCTATATGTAAGAAATCTAAAGCAAATAGTCGTGAAATCCTCCTAATATGTCACAGAGACTAAGGAATAATGTTCATATAGCATACTGATCTCACCGACAACAATAGTACAGCCAGAATATTTGCATTTAAAAAAATATTTTACGGTCCGCCAATCATGTTTATGTTTTGAATTTGTGTTTTGGCCTGTTGCGCCACCCACCGCCGTCTACCAGTCACACAGTCAGTAGAGTCTCAGCATCAGTTACAGTTACGACTGAGCTACAGCAGCACGGCAAGCAGGGTTAGCAGTGTCCCAGTACATAGCATTAGCAGCCGGCTCCTCCTCAGCTGTATCCCGGCAGCAGCGTTAGCAGCAGAGAAGCCGGACTTGCTCGAACGGTCCGCTGGAAAACCAAAGATCAAGGACACTGCGACACGGCCCTGCCACGGCAGCCGCCCGTGCCGCTGTCCAGCAACCTCAAATCTGTAGGGGAGGGGGGGCGGACACGACTCGTGGCAGTATTTTGAATTTGAGTGCAGTAACCGTTTTGGCCACACTCTTACATACAGCGCCTTTCAAGCTAAAATACCAGACATTCCCTGGTCCCACCTACTCAAATGACAAGATTAGCTGGTTTTCTTTGTCAAACATAGTAATCAATAATCATTAAGTTTTGGGCTGCAGATCAGACAAAATGTGACATTTGAAGACATCAACTTGGGCCAAAATTGAAACCGCTATTTTACTAATTTTTGACATTTTATAGACTAAATAAATTATATCACAACAAACTTGAACCACAAAAGGAAAAGTTGCATTATCATTACAACATCTGACATATTGCCTCTGTAACTGACCTTGCTGCTGGATGCAACCCCTTTCAAAGTCATACTTTGTGACCGAAAGTGGAAACATCCTGTTTCTGCATTGGGATTTATGCTGCTTGGTGGAAATGCCATTGACTGTTTAGCCATCAAGCCAATCATTAAAGAACAAAATGAGGGGTAGGTTTACCATTTGTAGTTAAATCACAGTGCCAAGTGACTTAAGAAAGAGAAGAGTGAAAACTACTCGTTCTTCAGACATACCTGAAGGACAAATTAGATAGGGGCAATATTTCATTAACAACTGGAATGTCCTTGTGACTCAGCCCGTGGGCAGAAATCTGTCTCATGACTCCTATTGTCACATTTAACCAGTCTTTAGAGTGATGTTCGGATCCTACCGGCAATTTCTCAATGTAATTTTACCTCGAGGCTCTCTACATCCTGAGATGGACTTGTGCAAAACACGGACCTCAGTGCTAAATCATGCCCAAACAAGGTGCAGATGAAATAGAAAAGAGGAAATTGTGTGATTAACAGTTAACTTTGGGGGTGGATGGTGTGATGGTGTGATGACAGCAAAAAGGAAAGAAAAACCACTAACGTCTAAAACTGTGAACAGCCTGTGTGAGTATGTGTGAAAGTGTGAGTGAGCTGTTGTAAGCATCAAACTACATTTACAAAACTAACAGCATGACCACCATGCACGTCCTCCATCCAGCCCAAAGACACACACATGTGCATATATATAGCTGACAGACAAAAACACGAGTCCAAAAGTCCATCTTTTTTATAGTTAAGACTTATCAGTGACGGGAGAATGAAGCTCCACAGGAGATTAGGAAGAAACGGCTTAATTTGTACCTGCAGTTCTGTAAACAGGCAACAACATGCACAAACACACGAGAGTGGGCAGGCCATGTAAATGTCAACTCTGTCTGCAAGAGATTTATGCAAATTCTCTCGGTTTCTCCCTACTCACACACAGAGAAAATGAGCAGGGATAGAGAGAGCTAAATTGGGTGTGGATTCTTCTGACAACAAATGATGGGAAGTTTCCGGTTTCCCTCAAATTCACCCTGTTAGTAGTCCCCTCTATCCATACTGAGACAAGACAAACCAGTTTCTCTCTCTCTCTCTCTCACTCACACACACACACACACACCTCTTGAATCATTCATTAACACCCCCCCAACACACACACACACACACACACACACACACACCCAACCCTAACCACCCCACAGGTCTACCATATCACCTGCCTGCCCCTCCCTGCTCTGCTCCTTCCCTCCTCCACACAGAAATTATACAAGCAATGAGCCACATCCCTCCGTGTGTGTCTTTTTCCACCAACTCCTCATTCCCTCCCCTACTATCAATACTCCAAGAGGAGGGAGATCCTTCTCTCTCTGCCTCACAGAAACGCCCTGTAAAGTCAAGTGAGAGACAATATACACCTGTTACTCACAGAGCCAATAAGCCGCGCTCGGCTTTCCACTGCCTCAAAACCATTGAGCTTTAGTGTGTGACATCATACGCAGCTATGTCATGTCAAGATACTGGCAATGTAGGTCCCTGGGCACAGCTAATAGTGGTTTAATTGTTGTAAAAGATGTTATGTACTGTTCTTTACTTATCGGAGGAGGGGGTTGGCTGGGGTGTGACTTCGATTTTTTTTCTTTTGTTGTTTGAAGTTATTTTGATAAAATATCATGATTTTAGGCTCAGATTTGTTTCTGTTTTTTTTTTCTGACAGAAGTGTTCGTCGTACATGATGTGTCCAAAGACCGCCACAAATTTGAAAATCCAGCGATCCTGAGGATATTTTCCTGAGGATCAGGATTCAGTTCTGGTAATCCAATCCTCCCTTTAATCCAGATAAAGGCTGCATTTGGGTATATGAAAAGTTAAGGCAGAGATTTGGATCAATTATTATTGGATCATTGGATTATT
Organism: Epinephelus moara; assembly: GCF_006386435.1. NCBI lineage: Eukaryota > Metazoa > Chordata > Actinopteri > Perciformes > Serranidae > Epinephelus > Epinephelus moara. The sequence continues at coordinate 13,171,738 of NC_065525.1, read as the reverse complement.
GGATTATTTGGATCCCACCTCAGAGGTGGATATGACAAAGCCTCAGCTCCACTTCTCCTAGATATTACTTGTCTTGTTACATCTTGTTAATCAAGATGTTCATTACACTTAATTTTAATTAGTGTTTTAGTTGTAAGTAATTTCAAGCATAGAAAAATATTGTTTGGCCATACTTCCTGAAACTGCTGTAAATAAGAGTAACAAATACAGACCTATTTCTCAACGTCTAGTTTCACCTAACATTGTAACCTGTTTGTACCAAAACATCCAACATATGTTTGTGGTTAGACAAAGGCAAGGAAATGCAGTGCAAAGCAAATTTATTTATTCGTAGCTGGAGAGGTGCCAGTTCACCTCCTGGGCACTGCCGAGGTGCCCCTGAGCAAGGCACCGAACCCCCCAACTGCTCGGAGCGCCTGTCATGGGCAGCCCACTCTGACATCTCTCCATTTAGTGCATGTATAGGTCCAGTTTGTGCATGTGTGTGTTCGGACCTGTGCGTAATTGACAACAGAGTGTAAAATTGAATTTCCCCTCGGGGATTAATAAAGTATATAAAATTTAAAAAAAATTAAATTAAAATTAAAAATAACTTTTGGTTTAGCGCTGCGCTAACTTGAATGGGGATAAAATTATTTATCTTGTGGCTCTTCTAGACATATAAAATGTTGTTGAAATGAATGGATTAAATCCTGGTAGTTCAACAAGTCATTTCGCTGGTGATGTGACGCTCAAAAAATGTATTCACTGATTTACAGACATCTCTTTTCCAAATGTAAGTATTTTTGGGCTGAAGGCTATCGCATGACGAACCCCAGAAATTGCAGTACCACTGTATGGCCACTGTGAAAACTGACTTCAAAGCCCGGTGCACTTCCTGGGGGCCTTATGCCTCTCCCTTTACGCACCCCCACCCCATCATAAATAAGTAACAGTCCCTTAGTAGAGACATTTAAACACATGTAGGCCCGTGCCACTGCTTGCAAAATGATTATAACTATCTTAAAGATGGGTCTGACATTGTCCCATTTTGTGTGACTGACTGACAACATGGAAAACCTCAGTTATCCCACAGGGACAACAGTCTTGCCTCCAGGCCATTGTTTCTACACCGCAGGAGCCTGAGGGGAGGCTATTTAAGTAGATTCTAAAAATGATAAACTTTCCACCAATATAGTGTGCGATACTGTGTGTTATCTTATTTAACAAATATAATACCCTGTCAGTTTATAACACTCAGTAAGGACATATAACCTGGTATCTAGTAGAGACCTAAAGGTTTCCCTCTCTGCATTTGCTTGTATACTCAGTGACTAGCAGGACAGGTGTGGGTCTGTGGCCCCCCGACTCTACCTGAGCCTCGTCGGTGCGGCTGTCTCTGTCCAGCTCCCCGATGTAGTACTGCTCCATCCACCGCCGGGCGTTCTCCGAGTGCCGGTGTGGGGGTCCCTCCATCTCCTGGTTCACGTCCTTGCCCGACCGCCTAAGTATCAGCGCCTCTCCTCCCGGGTGCATCCGCAAGAAAGAGGTCACGTCGTACACCCTGGTCCCCAGCAGCACCCAGCAGGACTCCTTGGTGCAGTGGCGGGCCACCTCCCTCTCCGTGAAGAACCGGGGGGACGTGGACGGAGACATACTGACAGTGGAGATGCAGAGTGTCCACCTGAACCGAAAACTGAACACGGGGAGGGGAACAGAAACACCTCCTTGGAGGACCGTCGACCTGACTACTAGTGGGCTGAGAGTGAAACTTCGCTGTTGACACCCAGGGACACTAAACTCTTAACTATTCACGAGAGGACAGCGACAAGGGGCGGGGTTTGTGAGGCGTTCACACTCTCGGTAAAGCTTGTAGATACGACTTATTGACAGTCACAGCAGCCTACAGGTGTTTTAAAACTCGAAACGTCTATATGAAGTGCATCCCCGTAGACTTAGTATTTTCTCATTACCAAATGTTAGCTGTCTCCTCGCACTATTATACAACGTAAAGCTGAGAAAAAACGGGTTTTGCTTACGAGTATCATCGGTCCCAATTCCTTCATGTTCCCTGAATGCAGCACTTCATCTAGAAGCACCTGTTGCTCTGAAAACACTCTCGAGGCGACAGAAAAGATAATTCATCAAGTCTGCTGTGTGGAGTTAACTGATTATTATCTTATAATTTAATTATGTTTCATGAACAAATAAACGCCCCCAACGTCGATTATTTAAATTAACGATCAATGTGGGCGTCAAATAACGAGTGACATAATCTGTAAAGAGCTGTCATGTAACCTGTCATCACTTCCTGACCAAGATAAGGTCCGTGCTCAGAGGCTACTCTAAGGCATGTAATGTCTAAAATATGAAGCCAAACACAAGTAAATAACTCTGAATGCTCTAAACGTAAACCTGACTTTTGTATAACACTCTCAACACCTGAGATAATAAAATAAATCTTTGTGCGCTCCGCACTTTGGTCACTTCGGTTCGTGTATCATCTCCAAAACTAAAATGTTCACTCCTATATAATTGGCGACATTTTTAAAGGTATTCAACAAATGAAAATTGGGTCTATTTTCTCCTAAAAAAAGAGGGTGTGCTTTTGTTTACGCATCTCAGTCTTATCATCGCCGGACAGATGAGCTCAGCTGATGCCTTCAGGTGGCGTCGGACAAACTGTCTTTCACAGGTGAGCCCGAAATAAAGAACAACAAAAAGGTAAAGAAAATACTAATAACAATAATATTCAAATTTTCTGCATTACCCAATTTGACAAATTTGGGGAAGTCACAGATAACCCTGAAGGCAGCACGAGACCTAGCACTTGTCCACGAGCGCCGCCCTGCGTGTTTTGGTAAAAGTGCGACATGCTTTCAACACCACGATGGGTAAAGTCGTGAATTTGAAGCATAATTAGGCACAGTTAAATTCAGCATTCACAAACAGACAGGGGTCTTAATCTTCAGAGAAAATGCAATTGAGTTAACTACTGAAGACATCCTGGTCAAAAATAGGCCTAATTTTCCTATAAACTGCTCCTGTCAACCCATGACAGACATTAACATGCTCTCATTGGCTCTCATTTCTAGTGTCAGCGTTAGGTCACACCACCAACCACAGTCTCAGCTGGAGAAAATCCCCTCGCACAATATCAGTGAGAAGTTTTTAGCTGCCCTGCAGTTATATAAGAGTTTCCCATCAAATGTCCAGTTTCTTAAAATGGTTTATAGATGTTAGATGGTTTTATTGGCTTTTATTTAGCTAGGAACACATAGATGCACTCTCACACAGTTAAACACATTTATATAAGCACACATTGCTGTCTGTCACAGTACCACGGTGTGTTTTTAGATACCAATATGAGGAGACAAGTCATCAAAAGTTCTAATAAAATTAAATCCCTTTAGCTTTAAGTAGCATCATCAAGGGCTTTTCAGTTGAGACATGGGCAGGCCAGGGCTGTCATCACCTGTTTAACATTGAGGGGCACCATTTTCCATCAAACTTTCTGTGACCCATGGTCTTTGAGGAATTCACAACAAATTTTTAGAAACTCAGGAGCTAACATGACCATTTTAGAGATCGGGGGAACTCAAAGTTTTATTGACCAAATGTCAGCAAAGAATTGAAGGAAAAGTGCACACAGTAGTACTTTTTCTACTGAAATTGTTAATTATATACTATCCTATGGCTTTTTATGGCCTTTTTATGACATGATAACACTTTACAAAAACAGTCAACAGTGACACAGCCAACTCAGCACTCATTGCATCCTAGTTTGGCTCTTTTTAACCACATTTGAAAGAAATGGAATGGTGACAGTGCAGTGTTTGACACTGATAGTATCACGTCCACAGCAGTCAAACGTTTTCTGCTGGAGCACCAGATGAACAAACATCACACAGAACTGCAGAACACAGTAATATTAGAACTGGCAATAATAATAACTAGTCCATATCCATTGGTAGCTTTGTCACCTTCTACCTATGCCAATTCTCAATGCCTATGTGCAGTTTCACATAGATTGACTATGTCAGTGAGTAGAAAAATGTGGGACAGACAGAATGACACACNAACCCTTGAGATGTTATACACCTTTATGTGATGAGCCACGCCCTCCGCAATATTCATTGCCTTATAGAAGCTCAGTTTTAGTACGTTTTCCAACTTTTGCCAAGAGGGAACTTTAGATATTGGTCCCTAGATTATGTTCACTGAGTTTCATGCAAACTTCCTAGGAAGAGATCGATTTTAAGTGTTTTTCAAAAAATTCAAAAGGGTGGAAAATCTATATAACCAGAAGTTATGGGTTCTTGAGGCAAATTTGTTCCTCATGAGGAGAGGCATCTCTGTGCAAAGTTTCATGTCTGTACAACATATGGGGCATGAGATATGCCCATTCAAAGTTTGCAATTTCAATTGGTTGCTATAGTGCCCCCCTTTGGCCAATTGATGTAATATTGCTTCATTCTTATCCTCCCATGACCCTCTACCACTGTGCCAAATTACACATGGATTGAGGAGAAAAACGTGGAAAAGACACAGACACACCCACAGACAGAGTTTTCGTCATTATATAGTAAGATGTCAATATGTAAAGATCATTTATTTCTAAATACATGATAAATACATAATCTAATGTTGTATGGCTGTTGTATCATAGCAAGTTTTGTTATTTATAAATTTATTAAGATATTGTGGGGGACATTTTGAGCATATTTGAATACTGGGGGAGTTGTGTCCACCTAATATATATTATAATTACTGCCCAGAGGTAGGCACTGACTACACTCTGCCCACAGTATTGGCTCCAGCCTAAAACACCACTGACATTCATGCTGTCAAATCTCTGCATACTTTAATCTGCAAAACAGTCAAATGACTTACATGAGCTTCAATAATGTCTACAATATGATCTTCCGTACACAATAACAAGCAATGCATTGCTTTATAATATGGCCAACTACAGGAAAACAAAGTGACAGATGAATGCATATACAACAGTCCATTATCTTACAAGTGAACTCAACACCACGCATTATTTCTTAACCTGTTTGAGGTGGAGTGGTTTGGAAAACAGCAGGGGGCAGAAAAGACTGTGTGATGGGGAGGATGAGCAGTACAGAGGCAATGAGAGTTGGTGAAACAAATCACATAATCTTACTTATTGGTAGTTTTTTTTTTTTTTTTCAACACAGTACCACAGTGAAGTGACTTGTTGAGTCTATTTTTTGATGGTGATTCAGCACCTAAGTGATGATGAAATCTATCAAGCACCTGGAGATCTGAAGGTGGCAGGACGAAAGGAAGCAGCCCTTCAGTTGATCACAGGAAATGTTCTCTCATTTTAGCTTTGCATTTGCAGAGACAGGTCACTGTTCCTTTAGTTACTAATGAACACACTGTGATCTAATCTGATTATATGTCCATGTTAAAGTGCTGATGGCCTTCAGACAGAGATTAATATCATAATACACAATCCATACCTGAGACTAGGTCACCTGGGAATGTTATCTGCCATAAGAAAGGTGTACAATAGTCTCTTCAAGTGTCTCAATAACATTCAACATTGAGACAATCACTTTCACTCGTCACAATTTTTAAAAACTTCTCACTTGTTAATACAAAATATTCACATCACCTTCCCTGTTATCGCCACAGAATTAATGGACAAGAACTTGTATTATTACACATAAATTCACTTTTAGACGTAGAGGTGGTTTGAGCCTTTGGAATTCAATATTTCTTTGGTGCTTCTTAGATGCAATTACACTTGTATAGCTGTCTGATCTGCCAAAATGACTAATAGGGTCCTAGGTTTTTGCCATTTTAGAGAAAGTCAGTCATCACATTCATACCATGTCAAACATAAACACATAAGATGCAATTTTTGTGGCTGCATTATTGACATGAAGTAATAAAATACAAATTTATTTTGATGGTTTCATATTTTCCTTTTATTTCTTAGAAAGGAGCTGCTGTGTAACTGAGGCCATGTTTGCGCCTGGTATTAGCATGCATCTTGGGTGATCCGATCACGTGAACAGCTCTAAGTCTGTTCACATTGGAATGAGTCTCCACATGCATCTTGACTGACCACTTGTGATTGGATCCCACTTCCCCAGTCCATATACAAACAAACCCATACATCATTTCCATTTGCTACGACCAAATGCATTGTTGTTTTACTGCTGTGAGTATGAGCTCCATGCTGAGGACAGTTGGTTAGAGTCTGCCGTGCTCACAGTGACAGTGATAACTGTTAGCATTACACAGCTATTTTATTTTTATTTATTTTATTTTATATACTTTATTAATCCCCGAGGGGAAATTCAATTTTACACTCTGTTGTCAATTACACACAGGTCCGAACACACACATGCACAAACTGGACCTATACATGCACTAAATGGAGAGATGTCAGAGTGGGCTGCCCATGACAGGCGCTCCGAGCAGTTGGGGGGTTCGGTGCCTTGCTCAGGGGCACCTCGGCAGTGCCCAGGAGGTGAACTGGCACCTCTCCAGCTACCAGTCCACGCTCCACATTTTTGGTCCGGACGGGGACTTGAACAGGCGACCCTCCGGTTCCCAACCCAGGTCCCTATGGACTGAGCTACTGCCGCCCCAGCTAATGTTACCTACTGGTTCTTTATAGGTGTAACAACAGAGTTTACCATTTAACAGCTGCTACTGTGTTAGCTCATGCTAATAGGGCAGACATTGAACTGACTGTTCACCGGGAGGAGAGCAGACGATCCTTTATCATTGAGTCTAACCTGTTTTATGGCAGCAACAGAAAGTTTACTTATACAGCGGGGAGTCAGATAAGCAGGGACGATAGCTGAGTAGGTGTCCCAAGACACATGAGCTTTCACACTGCTAAAAGAATGTGGCCACATGTGGCTAAGACCATTTCTAAATGTGCTCTGAGCGATCTGATCTCAAGATGCATTGAAATCGCATTGGGTGCATTCCCACTTGTACTTAGAACTGTCCACTTCTGATTAACCAAGACACATGTTAATACCAGGTGTAAACAGGGCCTGAATTCTAAGGAAAGTGTGTGTAATTTGATACTAATTACATTACATTAGTACATTTATAATGAATGAATATTTACTTGGGTTCATTTGGAGCTTTTTCATCAATGAAATTCATCAAGTCAACACAACCAATTAACCCTCAGATCTTTGTCTAGACTAGTGGTTCACAATTTGGGATTGGGTCCGAAGATAAATCTGAGGGGTCACAAGATGATTAAGGGGGTAAGAGAGGACAAAAATTCTAATATTTTCCTGATATTCTCTTTCTCTATTTCAGAATTTTTCTTGTTCATCAGTGTTACATTGACCTTTTCAGGCCCAGTGGCGAACCTAGACTTTGAGGGGCCCCAGGCAAAGAAGCCTATGGAGGCCCTGTTTCATTCATCGATTACACCTAGCTTTGTATACGTGACAGCCACAGGTAACAGTCTGATAGTCCAAACTAATGGTCTCCAGCTGTCATTTGGTGGCTTAAAGGTGCTCCACTTAGAGAGTTTTCGGGCAGTTGCGATGCACTGTATAGTGCCTCTATAGGAGGTTAAAGAGGAGTGATAGTTGTCATTTTAAAATCAATGTAAGTGGCCTTCCCTAATTTTTTGAGGGGCCTTAAACAATTAACTGGTTTGTCTCTTATTACAGTGTGCCCCTGTTCAAGCTTCTAAAAATCATTAAAATAAAAAGTTACTCTGAACTGCTCACAGCACATATCCACACCATATTACGCTGAGATGAGGGGCAACAAGTAGACTTTTAAGGCACAAGTTTGGGAACCACGGATCTAGAGATACAGCGTCATCACCAGGAAACTAACTGTTGTTTAGCAACCTTGGAAACTTTGAGATCTTGATTACAATTAGTAACTGTGTTCAGTGTTTTTGAATATTGTGTTGAGACAGTGAGTTTGAAAGATGGTTTGAACAGTATGATGTGTTGGCAGCCTAACCCTTCATCTGTTTCTTTCCTTTACAAAACACATCAGAGTGAGTGTGTGCCTCCCCTTTATTGTCTCTTCCCATCAGTGATGTGTAATATTGTACCGATGAACGATATGTAACGCGCCAATGCATCACATTGTTCAGGCACGTCACCTTACACTGGGTGACGCCTGTTTCCCTCCTCGCCCTGTCTTTTGTTGTCCACCTGTTCCCTCTTCCATCACTGTCTCCTCTCCTGACCCATTTTGTCATCTTTCCTGACATCTGTCTGTCCAAGTCTTCCTCCAGTCTCTCTTTCTCTCACAGTTATCATGCTCCCCTGTTGTTTTCCCCTCATTCCCAGAATTACAGCTGTTTCTAAATATATCCTGCGCAACAAAAGAGCCCTCAATAATGGACTGCGTGTCAGTGTCTGTGTAACCTGAAGCAACAGGTGTGTGTGTGTGTGTGTGTGTGTTTGTACGTGTGTTTTGTGGTGATGTCATGAGTAGGTGGAGTCACTTTGTGTTTTCTGAGGTATGATTGGCCCATTAACTGGCCTGGTCATGTCGCCATGTATAAGAAGGCAATGATTCCCATCCCGATAAGTATTTCACCGCAGAGAATAAACACCCCACCATGGCTACTGTCGTCCCTGTGAGTATCTAGCTATCTATCTATTTGTGTGTGTGTGTGTATCTGTGTGTTTCTGCTTGTGTATCTCAAACTTTAAAAAGTGTCTCAGCCCTGTTGTTAGGTGCTTTGTCATTCACGCAGAGTGATGCATCATGTTAATTGTGACTTGAGGTGACTGTTAGACGCTCTCAGGGAGTAACAAGAAAAGGGAAACCCAGTGAGAGTAACCTGCAGTGTTTTAAGTGTGAACTTTGACATTTTTAGGAAACCTGCATGAGATGTGTTTCCATCCTTGAACTCAAAAAGTAACTTTTTTGTGCATTCCTTTGGAGCCTGTTGAATTTACTATAATAGTTATATTATAGATACTGGATATGATCAAAGATATTGATTTCTCTTTACATGACAAAGATATTGTTGCAGGTTAGCTATTGTGTCCGTGTGTGTGTGTGGGTGTGTGTGTGTTTGTGTGGATGAGTAAGCAACTGTTGTTAGGCAAATCTACATGATCAAATGTCGTTCCTGTAAATGAATCTGCTCAACTGAATTTTCTTTGTGTGATTGCTCCCTTGTGTGTGTGTGTGGGTGTGTGTGTGTCTTGGGTTTCTGATGGAGAGGGTGATTAAGTCTGCGAGAGGAAGACAGTGGCTCGTACACTAATTAAATTGGTGTGATGTGTGTGTGTGTGTGTGTGTGTGTGTGTGCGTGTACCAGTTTAAGTGTGAAAGACAGCGGCACACAGCTGAGACTGTAACCAGCTCACATGGCCTCATTCTGTTCCGCTGCCTCAGCTACAGCATCTATTATGCTCCAGTAGGTTAACATGTTGGGAGGCCAATAATAGCAATTTGTAATGAAATAATTATCAGTATTTCCCATGATGCATCAGTGGTTTCCTAAGTAACAAATGTGTGGTGTAAAAACAGAACTTAACATTCAGTTTAAAGAGGCAGACAGTACATTAAGTACTATACACATTTAGGGGTTGATGTGGTACTTTAGATAATACCACATACGTTGAGCCGGTCCAGCAGCATGCTCCTCCATATTTCAGTGCACCATTAGGTGCTGTATTTATACTCGGAGGGAGGACATGTACCAACTTTGAATGGATTGATTAATTGTCTTATGGTTGCCTGCAGACCTGAAATGTATATCGTCAGAAGTACCATGAAATCTACATTATTGGTTTATTAAGGGCAGTTCTCTATAACTAAACTCTCGAGACAACCAAGCAGAATTTGAACAGTATTTATAATATATTCAACTTTATGCACATGTGCTATTTTTTTTTAAGATTTTTACTTTGTACAGTAGAGAAGTAAAAAGTAATTATAGCATCATGCTTTTAAAGTTAGAATTTTGAGGAACAATAGAAATCAGGGATAAACGTTATGTGAAAAGTTAATATTAGTATGGAAAATTCACAAATTTGACTTTTTACTGAAAATATTGAAATTAATCCCCAAATTTAAATAATGTTGTTTTTAGCGTGACTCTATTTCTGTTTCCTTAGAGTTGGAATATGTCTGTAAGTCTGTAAGACAAAAAGTACAATGCTTATTTATTATTGGCTGTTCACCATATGGATGACGGTATGTTCAAATGTATGTGAGAGGTGTGGACTTGAGTCACATGACTTGGACTCGAGTCCGAATTGAGTCACAAATTTGATAACTTTACACACGACTTGACAAAATCCAAAGACTTGCGACTCGACACCAGTGACTCAAAAATATGCTTGGACTGAAGTGTTTTGACTTGAAAATACTTGATACCCTCCCCCCAGGCCAATTTTGGAACATGTTTTTTCCAGAACAGAAACATACAAATTCATTCTGGTGTGGTCCTGGTTAATAGTATTATATGCTCTGGAAGTGCAATGTCAGCACCACTTTTTTATGATCCAGTTCAGTCATATTGGTTTAAACAAACTTGTTTTAATAAATAAATATAATTTCTTTAACGCATTTATTATTTTTGTAAATGTAATATGTTATTACTCTGTCATTAAATAGGCATTACATTTGGTCAAATTCGCTTTATGACTTGTTTAAGACTCAGACTCAAAGTTAAGGATTATCTTGACTTGGGACTTAAGTGCAAAAACTTGAGACTCACTTGGGACTTGCAAAACAATGACTTGATCCCACCTCTGATGTATGTATGTAATCTATCTATGCAGCAGATCACAACATATGACAAACGTCTGACTTTTCTCTCTCTCCTCCCTCCGTGACTCCCAGTTTGCATCCTGCTATGCCAGTGTTCAGCCCCTGCAGCTGTTTGGGAAAGCACCCAGGCGAGGCAACTATATGTCACTCCTCTCATACCGGGGTCCTCACTGCACCCCGCGGCCCCGCCTGGCATGCCATGCTCCAAAGATGACCCTGAGACAGATCTGTCGCATGCTCAAAGTGATGAAACAAATCAGGAACAGAGAGGCTGCTGCTGCCGCCGCTGCTGCCGCCAGGTGAGGAACAACTCTGCTGCAGTAACCTGGAACTTACAGCCAATAGCCGGTGCACTGAGTGACACTGGCACTTCTATAAGTGGATACAAATGTTAATATAGCGTTTAGTGTCCTCACAAAGACCCACTAACTAAATGCTGTACTGTCATCTGATTCTCTCCCCTCTTGTGACTAACAACCATGTATCTCCACTGTCACCTCTTTATTGTCACTAAATAAGACTAGGAGTCTTTTTACCATCTTAGCTTAGCATGTTAGCATACTAACATTAGCTTATAAAAACTAAACTTAAAACACAACTGAGGTTGATGGGGATGTCAAAGGTTTAGCAAACTCAAGCCATAATTTCTTTCCCCATCTTAACAAAGAAATCCCTTTCCAGCAGAAAGCCCTCATGGCAAACAGCTCCGTTATAACCGTGTAGCGTCATTTGGTCACAAAGGTATTGGACAAACTCAAATATCAACCTGCTGCTGGTGCTACAGGAAAGTATCCTTTGTGGAACATGACTATCTGGACTAAAATTTGTGCTAAACTTTCATCTAGTTTCTGAGATATTTTGCTGGATGAGTGAACATTTTGACCTGCTGGTCGCACCATAGGCAAAGCCAGACTATCACCAAAGTCTGTGGGCTTCATCCTCTAGGGCCTGTGAATATCTGTACCAAATTTGATGGCAATTGATCCAATAGTTGGTGATATATTCAGTGTGGACCAAAGTGCTAGACCAACCAACCAACACTGCTAGTCTGCTGCCAGCATGGCTAACAGCTCTTTAATCTGAGATGTGTGGATACATTTTTGTTACTCCAAGACACATTAATCAGCACAAAAATCTCATGTAAATTGCAGAATGGTAAACCTTTGTTTTTCTTCTTAGGACACTGAAAAGAAAATGTTTAAAGGTCTAGTGTGTAGGATTTAGTGACATCTAGTGGTGAAATTGCAGATTAAAACCAGCTGATACTTCTGTGTGTCAAGTGTGGAGGAGAACTACAATGGCTGACACAAAAACACAAATGGCCCTATCTAGAGCCAGTGTTTGGTTTGTCCACTCTGGGCTACTGTAGTGTAAATAGTGTGGTTATAAATGTTAGTAACCATTAATAAATGCTTCATAATTAATTAATAAATGGATTATGGGCCACATCCAGTCATTTTGCTGTCGGTAAGTCCAATCGGTCAAAGAGATTTTTCACAACCTGGCAACCCTAAAGTTGTTTTTATTAAGCTTTAGTAAATGATTTATTTAGCATTAACAAAGCCATTAGTTACAACTTATAAACTCTTTATAGGGGTGCCTCTTTAGGAAGCAGTACCAATTTTGTTTCTCAGAACTTTTAAACTTTTCTTTGGTTACATGCTAAAGTTTGTATTGTGTTTTAGTTGGTGTTGCAGTTTTAACGAGCATTGACTCTTCAGGGGTAGTGACTCTGAGTTGGGAAGCGTGCTCTGTATCCATCCATCAAGCTGGTAATTGTTAGTACACTATTGATGCATTGAGGGAGGATAATAACCAGCCTGTTGGTGCTGGTCCCCGCTGCCCCAGACTGGACTGTGATCACACCAGTGGTTCTATCAGCAGAGGCTACAGTTTGCGGTTAATAATTAAATGCTCTCGTGTCACTGCCAGAGCAAACACTCAAATCACACTTCCTCCTCTCATGTCTCTGCCTCTGTGTCTGGTTTCTCTCTCTATACAGGAAGCAGGGGTCTACAGCTCCGGCCCCGGCGTCGCCCGGCAACAAGTCGGAGAAGAAATGCATCCCGAGCTGTCTCAGACACAAACGCAGTATCAAACGTGTTCGCTGACCTATAATCCCTTGCCCACTACAAACTACCCACCCAGTTACAGCTGTCACAGTGGGACATCATTACGTGGAATGCTATTACCCTCCCAGGGGAAAGTTCATTCAGATTACTGCAAATTGGACAGGTACAAGTGTCACTGAGGATGCTGGAGGACGATGTTTGCTTGACTCCCGGCCCGTCAGGAGAAGATGCTAAGATCTTATTCCCAAACACCCTCTGCTTTAGCAAGTGGAGTCTCTCTTTCAAAACTTTTTTAATACAACAATAAGTTAAGTGACAATTTCTAAAGGGGAATCCTTAGTTTTTTTGTCATTATTCACAAGAGTGGAACTTCTCTGACTTCTGTAATTCTTAATATTTCATTTTTTGGTCCCCTTTAGTCTCCAAATCCAGGACTTATCCCTCTGATCCTCTCGAGGAATTGAGGAGTGAAATTCTATTGTGCTGCCTGCTCCTCCTCTCCTACTCTCCACTAGACTTTGTTTTTTAATGCACTCTGTTTGTTGTGTTTTAAGGTTTTTTATTGATAAAACCGAGACAACTTTTAGTCAGTTTGATAAATGATTTTGTTTGCTTGGTGAAGAAAAAAAGTCACGCAAAGTAACATACTGAAAAACTATTAACAAGCAATTAGCTGTAACTGATGTCCAAATGAATAAAATGGCAGCTCTTCTTTGCATGCAGTGTTGTGTTTGTGAATTTGTTTCTTATATGTGCAATAAAGCTTTAAGAAATCAATGACAAAAAATTGTGACTGCATACTCAAATCTTAACATTAGATATTCACAAATTTAAAAAAGCAACAATTAAAGCTGTTTCTCACCAGTGTGATGCGAAAATGTGGCATGAAAACACAGAAAATCTGCACGCCAGTTTTCCCCAACTGTGCACACCAAGACCAGTGTGAATGGTCCATGCTGCAGGGTTCCATTTCTGTCTAGAAAAAAAGGACTTTCCTCCGAAATGGTGCCCGTGTCCACTCCACACAACAAAAACCTATCCCAAAAACAAAAGCTTATTGCTCCAAAGTCTTGTTTCTCTGAAAAATACACTTTACCTGCACTTCCAAAGATTCATGGCCTGTATCTACACATTATTGGGTAACTTACCAACGACACCATTCAGCTGCTCCAAACACCAGACCTCTGATCTGACAATAACCCAACCACGAAGAAACGGGAGCAGCTTGCTCTTCTTAGGTGATTAAGCCCTCACTACCATCATAATATCACTGCTGCATGGAACGCTACATAATGTCAAGCAGGGAAGAAGGACTGTATGACTAAGGTCCCACAGACTAGCACCCAGTGCTCTGATGCACTTCTGTTTGTTTGAGACTGTGACCAACATATAACGTTAGCAAGTGTTTACCAGCTACGTTAGCATCTTCAATGTATCTAGATTGAAGCAGACACCAATTTGGCAGCAAGCTAGCTATGACCTGGATGAATGACATCAGTCGTAACAAAGGATCTAATTGGTCAAACATATATTTCTGCAGGCAGAAATCCACTGAAATTGAGGGCCATCTTATTTTTCCCCATGCACAAATGTTGCAGAGCGGTGTGCAAGCATCTATAAAACCCACAAAATCAGTTTTTATACGTTTCCCTGCAAATTTTTTTGGACGTTAATCTGTGTTGGTGTTAAACGGCTTTTGAGAAATCACATGTACGTGTTATTCATTAAGAGTTCAACACTCAAAAATAGAGGCCAAACAAACCAACAACTTCATCAATTTCTTATTCAAATGTTGCCGAAACATGATTGGTGCACAGAAGTACGTGACATCACCGTGCTCCAACTGTGCCCCACCCCCTTCAGACCTGCGATCAGAGCACAGACAGAAACACAAACACAGAAATCTCTCCTGAAATAACCAAAACTGTTCTGAATATGGCAGGAAAAGATTTGTTACTATAGTACAACATCACTTATAGTAAGAAGGTGACTGAGGAAATTAGTTTGGGGGGCCTTTAAATGTTGTCTTTAAAACAAACATACTCATAAATGATAGAGATAAAATACTAATTAATGCAGCAGTCTCTATGAGAAAATAAATTCTAAAATTTCAGTCGTTAAGCTGAATATATTGCACATATTGATTTTCATTTCCACACAGATCATTTTTTACTCCTTGCAAAAAATTTGATTTAATTTGAACAAAATGTTGCACACAGCATAGAGTAATTAGGCTTCATGGCAACTGCCAAGAGCTTTGAAAATCTACATTTGGCTGTAGTGCACAAACAAGCTTAGCAGGAAAGACAAACATTATATAAAGTGTTGTATAACTCCAGAACATATGAACATAAGCAGCCTTAGCCAAGGCAGATATTATTCACAGCAGTAATAATTATGGCAGTGGATATAACAGAATAATATTAATAGCAGCAAAAATGGCAGTAACAACAACAGAAGTCTGACTAATTATAACAATAGTAGAAGTGGGCGTAAAGCAGGATCACGACAGCAGGCGCAACCACGATCCAGGTGTCATCACAATCCAAAAAAACCCCTCTGATGCAAGAAAGCACAAACACTCTTGTGATGAGGCCAAGTTAGTAACTTGGATTAACGGGACACGAATACATACAAATAGAGAGAGAAGAAGGGGAGAAAATAGCTCAGTGTATCAAGAGAAGTCCCCAAGCAGACTAGGGCTTTAGCAGCCTAACTAGGGGCTGGTTCAAGGCAAGCCTGAGCC
This sequence comes from Epinephelus moara, assembly GCF_006386435.1. Lineage (NCBI taxonomy): Eukaryota > Metazoa > Chordata > Actinopteri > Perciformes > Serranidae > Epinephelus > Epinephelus moara. Next base: position 13,156,168 of record NC_065525.1, on the reverse strand, counting down.
AGCCCTAACTATAAGCTTTATCAAAGAGGAAAGTCTTAAGCCTTAGCTGAAGGCTCAGGCTCCCATTACACTTTTAGGGACTCCATGAGTTTTGGATGACATTTGGTATGTGCATTCATATCCCCCTCATGATGTGTAATAAATTGTATGTGTTGATCCCTTAACTTTCAATCTAGTGCCACCACTAGGTAAAACGTTAGATGCTGGGCAAAGGTTAAATGTGTCCAAAACTTTGGTACCTGTGAAAGATATGACATGAGCCTTAGCTGTACTTTGTTAGCAAACATGGTAAGAATTACACCTGTTAAATATCATTATATTAACATTGTCAGTGTTAGCATGCTAACATACTGAGAGGCACATTTAGCTGTGCACTTTCTCACAGAGCTGCCGGCATGGATGTAGACTTTCAGTCTTGTCTAAATCTACCTCCACTGCAAATATGTCACAGATTTACCATCGTCTAATCTACATAAAAAAACAACAACTGGTAAAATGCAAGACTTCTCCTGTGTCAAGCATTTTATCCTTCCTAAAAATTAAAGTAAATGATGGCATGAAAGATTATACAAACCTCTTGTGATACATATATTTTATGTTGTCCCATAACTGAAGTTTTTGGGGTTCTTCAAGACCTTCATTTCATTGAAATGCAGATAAAACACCATTTCAGTAAACACTGTTTGTAATACTGTATATGTAGATGAGTAAGTACCATGTGAGCTTAAAGACAGGTGGTCAGATGGAAAAGTACTGATTGGAAAAGGACCACAAGGTCCAAAAGTTACCAGCTTTGTTTACTGCTCAGAATTATTCATTTGCTGACTAAATACTGTGGAAACTTCAGCTCACATGTAGAAAACAGAGAGCTAGCCGTGTGTGTGTGTTTGTTGTGGACACAGAAATCAGAGACAAGGGGCCCTATGACCAAACAGCTGCCACTGCTGATCAGACAACACTGTTGTTGAATGTTTCATGGTCAACATACTAAAAAGGTAATGCAGTGATCCTGTGCATCCGTATATGTGACTCTACTTATACATGTATCTGTGTAGGTTGAGTGTGTGTAACCGAACGTGAGCGAGGAGTCAGGTTATAGAACAGGAAGCGAATCTCTGGTTTCCAAGCATGGAGGAAGCTGATACTTCAAACACACACACATACACATACACATACACACACAAACAACAACAACAGCTAATGTTTGGTGACCTGTAGAAGACACATTATAATTAATTGTAACCTACACATTACAGGTTCCACATTATAAATAAAACTAACAGGCAGTCATATGACAACACGTATTATAGTTGGATGATCATTTTCACAGTTTAGAAATATTGGTACTTAATTCAGTGCTACAACAATGAAATTAGCGATGGAGGACGATGGTTGAATCATTAATGGTAGTACTACTAAATTGCAGCACTGCGATCTGTCACACTGACAGGGAGCATCTCAATTATATCACAGATTTTTAGATTGATTCATGCATTGACCTACCTCCTACAAGAACTTCAATGAACCAACAAGACTCCAACCTGACAGAGTTTGAGAGGATCTGTCTAGAAGAATGTCAGAAAATCCCAAAATCCAAGTGTGCAAAGCTTGTCGCAATGTACCCAAGAAGATCTCAGACTGTAATCACTGCCAAAGGCACTTCAACAAAGTACTGAGTTAAGGGTCTGAATACTTATGTCAAGGACTGACCCAAATGCTTCGAAACTTCCATTGTTGCCATGGTAATTGATGTCCAAATTAGTATACAAATGCTCTCTTTTTCTCTACCATTACCCCAAAAATTCCAAATAGCCCATAAATTAAGAAATGGTAACCCAACATTATTCATTAGGCATCAACATTGATTATTCGTTTTTCTTAGACAAGGACATTTAAACCTATTGAAAGGCCTAGTTTTGTAACTACTACAGTTTGAACACCCATGACAGGCTAACAGACACACTAGCATGATGTCAAAAAAGTCAAGTATCTGGAATAGTTTTAAAATTTACAAAGACGACGCCCAAAGATTTGTCAAATGAAACTGGCATATCACAAATCTATAGGTTGGCAGCTTCATTGTCTTGCAAAGAATATTCTTCGCTAGCTCTTATGGCTAATGTTACTTTGAGCTGCTAACAAAAATTTGCAAAAACTTGTAAAATCCTTTGTTTTTGTTTAGTTTTCCCTTTGTCATTCTGGGTTAGTGTCTCAGTGTGAATTGATGAGGAGAAAAAAAATGAGCTTCAACTGTTTTAGCATAAGGCTGTGACATAACATAAAGAAACTGAAGGGGTCTGAATGCACCGAGTTATCACCTTTTGATGTTCATATGGAGAACTTGTTAGCAAACAGCCTGTTTACACATCCAACAGTTACGGAGCAACATTAGCATACACTAGGAGTCGTGTTTGTGTCCACCTGATAAATATATCCAATATTTACTCTCTTTTAGCTCTGTTTTGGTCTCCTCCAACTCCTGAGGGAAATGTTGGTTGGTTTGAATGCTATTTTATAATACTAGGTTAAGTCCCTATTCTGAGCCTGTGGAAGTAACAAACAGAGAGAGTGAACTACTTCTAGAAGCTTTACACAACGCAAGCTCAGCTTTCAAACTCATACCCTCACCTGTACACTTAGTTCATCAGCTAAGTGGTGTCTGCCTCTCTTTTTGAAGAGGCTCAGTGTCTGTTCTGTCATAACGAGAAGTGCAGGCGTACTTGTCTTACTGTAAAACGTAAGCTCACACCTTATTTGGAACATTTTAGCTGTAAGGTTTAGTTTTCAGTGTGGGCTCCAGGACATATGAATCAGGGTCCAGGCTACAGGTTGGGGCTTAAAATAGAATCAGTGGAAAGTTTTCACTGATTACACTTCTCTGTGTGTGGGAGTGGGAGTGTTGCTCAAAGAGGATGGCAGTACAAACTAAAAATAGCACAGCAAACTGCATTAAATAAAATATTCCAACAATCACTGTCGGCTTAATCTATCTGTGTTTAACACCTATTTTTTTTTAGAATTACTAATTTTTTCATCTTTCGCTTCATCTCCCCTTAATATATACACTCAGTTGCCAGTTTATTAAGTACACCTAACAAAAGCCAATGCAGTCTAATTAAACAATCCTGCAATATGTCCCATCTTCATGAGGGTTATAATGTTTTGTTATAGTGTTTGTGAGAGGTGCAGACTTAACTGTGTGCTTATTATGGAGGATGTAGTTTGTGCTGCTGTTATCTAGCCAACCCTCATTGATAGAAATGGGATGGACAAAATAATAGAAACACCTCTCTTACAACAATGCAATACAGTTCAACACCTCCACAAAATAAAATATCCAAAATGAGAGAATGAAGTGACTGAAAACTGAATCAACACCTCTCACTGTAACCTCACATTAACTTTCTGTTAGCATATAGTTTTACATGGCTGTACCTAATAAACTGGCAATTGAATATATATGTTTTATGATTATTTTAGTCAGAATTTTAGTTTATCAATATCTGCTTCTTTATTTTATGCTGTTGTTTTAAAGCAAGGCTATGTACCTCATAAAAAAAGAAATGATAAGCTAAATTCATTAGCATAAAAACACACTTGTGCTCAGTATGTTACACTCAGGGGTGCAACTTCAGGCTTTCTTGGTCTGGACAAGTAGCTTATGACAGCTAATGTTGGATATCTATTGCTGTGTAACTGACATTATTGAGTCACTTTAGCTGACTTTATGAATCTGCTGTGCTTGTGTTAAGATGTGTTCAGACTAAATATGAATATTAGAAGCCTATTAAAAGACAGTGAAAGACTGTGGCAAATAAGTGGCTGCTATGCCAATAACCGTATGTGCAGTACTTGCACAGGCTTAGATTTTTACTGCAACACATAACACATAATTTTAACCAAACACAGGTTGAAAGACACACTGAACTAAAGACAATCAGAATCAGTGCTGAACGTCAGAAGCCAATTAACTGTTGTATGTTTCACTTTACTGACATACATACTGACGTGCGTGTGTGGTGAGATTACTCAGCTTGAAGTAAATGTACAACTACAAAACCTTGAACTAAACTAAACAATGCATAATCGCAAAGTGATCTGTAGGCCACTTAACAGTGGACATAACTGAGGTAAAAACTCATCCATGTGAGCAAAAAAACATACAAACAAAATATATGCATTTATAAGAGATAAGAGGAAAAATATTGAAGGAAAACAAAAAACCTGGAGGCCCCAGTCAGGGGTGCACTGTCAGGAAAGGCATACCAGGAAAATGTTTGCCCCCCCTCAAAAAAAATGGGAAAAGGGGCCCAAAATAGCCACTAAGACTGGCACAATATGCAATGACAACTATAAACACCATTAAACCTCCCATAAAGGTACTAAAGAGTGCAACACTGTTACCCAAAAAATCCCAAGTGGGGCCCCTTCTAGCCACCATATGACTGTGGCATACTGTTAGGTCAGTCAGCTAGTATAGCTACCTGTAGCTTCTTTGTCTGAGAGCCCCCCAGAGTCTAAGATCGCCACTGGCCCCAGTGAGTTTATAGATCAGTTAGATACTGAGCTGCCACTCAAACACACACTTAAGTAGTTTAATATTACACGTCTTTTAAGTTGGTGGATTTGAGGGAAAGATTAAAAAGAACTAGAATTACAGCCTTGTGGTTGTATACCTCCACAAACCACTCAAGTTGCTCCTGCAGTTTACATCTATGTCTACAAAAACTTGGATGATTCACACACATCTTCCCACAAAAGCACAAAAGATCTATACAATCAGCACAGTTTGAAGGTGGGCACCCAAGATTAAAGTCACCCATTCACAGTATCTGACCAAATGTCTACCATTCTGTCCTGAGATGTTGAGTAATGACCAGATAAGTGTTTTTGCAGAACATTTTGATGTCAGAGTGAGATTGACCTTTGACCTTTTGGACTTTAAATGTCATCACTTCATCATTATATCCTATCAGACATTTGTGTGAAATTTTGTCATTATTAGCACATTAATTCTTGAGTTGTGGCCAAAAACATGTTTTGTGAGGTCACAGTGACCTTGACTTTTGACCACCAAATTCAGTACAGATGTACAGAAGACGGACAGATGGACAACCCAAAAACACAATGCCTCCGGACGTGGCTATCGTTGGCGCAGAGGCACAAAAAGAAGTGTCAAAACTGAAGCTGCCCCAATTTTTTGTACAGGTCTAGAAACACTTTCCCATGATGCAACTTAATGGCAGTTTGGAAATTGTAAAACTTTTTTCACAGGTTGTGTCATACTCCTCTTCATAACAAACATTTTAATGACCTTCAATATCATCTCATTGATTCAAATTAGAAACAAAGTCACACACCTACAAAAAATAACGAGCAATAAATTCACTCTTGACTCAGTCAGACTTCATCTAAATAAAAATCATTTATTTTTCATTAATATTATTATCATCATCATTCTATCTAGAGAGAGTCCACCATGCCACTTTCAGAACTGGAGTAGTGCTAAGACGTCTGTCTGTCTGTTGGGGTACAGGATGGAGAGGAAGGAGGGAGGGGGGACAGACAGACGGATGGATGAACAGGTCGGGAGGGTTGGGGAGGGTCGGGACTTGTACAGGCTCACGCTCCTGTTCATTCTCCATGCTGATGCAAACAAAGAGGGGATGATATAAAGGAGGGATGACAGAGAGGAGGAGGAGGAGGAGGAGGAGGAGGGACTGAATTGTCTTTAAAAGTAGTTTGTCCTTGTTGACCTACATGAGACTGAGCTGGGAGGAAAACGACGATTTGAAAGGGGGGGGACGATGGGGGGAGCAGCTTCAAGCTCATTGGTCAGGCTGCTGGACAGGGAACCAGGACAAGCCAATCGCAGACTGATACAGAGGAGGAGGGTGTGTGTATACATGTCTGCGTGTGTGTTTGTCGAGAGGTGTGCTTGCATCGATGTGTGTGTGCGTGTATAGATGTGTGTATCTGTATGCACATATCTGTGAGTGTGTAACTGGTCAGAGTTACTTTGATCCATTGTCACTGTACACTTGTCAAAGTTACTGTCACAACCGGGTACAAAGCTGAGGTAACGAACATCCTTCTTCTTCCACTCCTGGGGAGACAAAGAGAACAAAAGAGACAGTGTGAAAAGAGGAGACATTATTACAGGACTCAAAACATTTAACAGACTGTTCAGCCCACTCCTCTACACTTAGAGGTGTTTCACAGTCTACTACAGCATGAGGCAGTCCTCTCGACCAATCAGTGACAAATTAAAGGAAAAACCCAAACAAATGAGTGGAGAAACCTTCTGTCACACATTCAGTTGCTTGCATTCAAGGTCGATCAAAATCTACATTAAGTGGCATTAGTAATGTCAAATATATTGAACTTTTGAATCTTAAAAAAAAAAGTTGTAATCTAAAAACCACTGAGTCATTTTCCAAACTGTTACCTGTGTTTCATCGCGCTGTAGTGTTGCCACTGGATACCATGTTGTTGTCAGAGTTTGACAGAGACTGCTCCTTTATTACTGGGTCTGCAGGACGAGACAGGGACATTTAGGAATTCCTTACAAACTTTAGCTGTTGCTGCCATGAGATGAGGATTCATTTTACACCTGGAAAAACAGGACTATAATGACTATAACTGGGCACTAGAACTGTTTCAATGATATTAGAGGAGTCAGGGGTAAGAATTTACACCAGGAGCACATTCACTGCGTGTTTCCTTGGGCTGGGTGTCATTTAAAATGACAATATCAGTACGCTTGAAGTGATACCAATACCAGTAAAGTACTTGTTTTCATACTTCTTCTTTATTTCTACTTCACTCAACACCCATCATGTAAATGGAAGCATTCAGTTGCGTAAAATGCCAGCATCAATCATGGGGTGGCATCTCGGCACGCTTGACTGCCGGCTCTGTCAAATACACCGTGCTCAGCTTCACCACATCACAGACTGTATGGGTTGTAGCTGCTGTGGTAGTGGGCCAGTCACACATTGCATTATACAGAAGAACACTTGCAGTGATTGGCTGTGAGGTAAACCATACAAAGAGTCTTTTTCTCCTCGATCCGGATACAGAAAGGATCAAATGCAGGTATTGTTTGACTGGTTATGTTTACATTTATGATGACACAGACAATATATAGAACCAACATGTGGGATTTTATGCTGCGTTCATCTGAGGTGGGATTAGCCACAACGATGTAGCAGTTAGTGTTCACTTAACAATCCAAACTTCAATCAAACTAGTCCTACAGAGTGCATGTTTAATCACGTCTTGCTTACAGAAGTAGGGGTGCTCCATGGCCTCTGTGGCGGTCAGTCTCTGTTGGTGGTCGTAGCGTAGCAGCTTATCCAGCAGGTCCAGAGCTTCAGGGCTCACCAAGTGCTGGTTCTCTGTCTGCACAAACTGTTCCCAGCGCTTCCTGCTCTGCCTGCAGACACACACAACAACCACCACTGCTGAGGAGCACGTCTACTAAAAGTGTTGCTGCTACTAACAATGACATTACTGACCGATGTGAGCTCCCGTGGTTGGGCTCGATTTTTGTATTTTGCTCATTATGCCCTTATAGTACAAGCATTTATTGTGAACTTCAAAGTTCTATCTATGTGATTATTAGCACATGAAGTTTCCCTCATCCCTTCAACAGAGAGGGAGAGGGAGTGTTAAAAGATTCCCTGAGAGGGGCTGAGTGTGTGTCAGAGGAGGGCATACGCAGCACTTAAAAGTTTACAAAAATACAGGGCAGATGCTCTGCTGATATTTGTACCACGTCACTTTGCTGCCCTTGAGGATATTTTTAGCCCGTATTCTGGTTTGACTTCTACACTACACTCAGCTCCAGAGCAGCCACTGTACATCACAGTGAGCGGAGTGCGATGGGAATCCCAGAGGCAAAGTCAGAGTGAGCTTACTGTCCCAGCAGGTCTTTGAAGCGCGGGTCCAGTTCAATATGGTATTTACGCAGGTAGCCGAACAGCTCGTCTGTCCCCAAGACCTTGGCAATTCGCACCAACTAGAAAACACAACACACCAAGGTTCAAACTCTGTGTACCACTTTGAAATATAAAGAAATCTTTGTCACATTATACATTAATTCCCTAACCCGTCACCAATGTCGAGATGGTTTTTTAGCCTCTATATTAAAGGGAACCTACTATGCTTCTCCTTATTTTCTGTCGTATACACAGTGTTGATTAATCATATTAAATGTGCGTAGTTTAAAAAAATGACAGGAACGTATGTTAACAGTTTGTGACAAATTTCTTTATATGGTCATCTGCTCCAGGCATGCTACTGCAAGTGTTTACATTACACAGCCTACACTGCTACATGTAGCTACATGCTAATGTCAAGGAAACAAGTAATCTTGGTTGCCAATGTTTAATTTCTCCCCCATTTCAGATCATATTCCTGCTGGAACATGTCCGGTTGTGTTTAGAAGCTTTTACTGGTGATTTTTAACGGGAGCAGTGCCGCTATTCACAGTCATTCTCAGGATGCAAGTACACTGCTACATGTAGCTACATGCTAACGTCAGGGGAATATGTAATCTTGGTTGCAGATCTTGTTCATTTCTCCCCAATTTCGGATCATATTCCTGCCGAAACATGTCCAATTGTAAAGATTTTTTTTGGTGATATTTCCCAGCAGAAAGTGCCACCATACTCTGTTACAGTCATTCCCCAGCTGCAATGACAGTGCATAGATTGCGAGATATGGAAGACCCAAAAATGCTGACCAATTGGAACAGACTGAGTTTTTTTAGGAGAGGGGCTTGAAGACACACACACATAAAATGATGCGTCTCAGACAGAGCGTATACAGGTGTGTCAGCACTGTTTTTTGAACTTTAATGTGTATAACCTAGTTTGACGTACCCCCTCCCTCCTCTCTGATCAACCTGCATTTGTTTCCCTCTTTCAATTAGTCACACTTTCCACTTTCTTCTGAGATAATCTCAAAGGTCTTGTTTTGTTGTGCTGAACGACAGCGCCGTCTTCCTGTACTACAGTTGACTGTTTTGAGTGAGGCACCACAGACAACATCCGATAAAGGTCGGGGATACAAATACAGGTTGTCTCCATTACATCCTGTCTTTAACGTGACACAGGATGCCACAGGATGCCAAAGACAGCCACGTGTGTGCTGAGAAACATGCTGGATATTTGGATTTTTTCTTTTTTTCCAGCACGTGTGCACTCATCTGTCTCCTTTGACATTAACATACCACTGTTGTCATTAGTGAGTAGGAGCTACATGTGTGTCGGACGCACCTGGTCGTAGTTGTCTTGTCCATGGAAGAAGGGCTCTTTCTGAAAAATCATACTGGCCAGCATACAGCCTAAGCTCCACATGTCTAGACTGTAATCATACATCTGAAACACAAAATCATCAAACAGCACTGCCGATGATGAGAAAACAGACATCAGAATTATCCATGTGTGCTGATAACATTGTCTCTAATGTGTGACTGGCAAGATTTTGTACACTATGTGTGTGTATTTCTGTTTTGTTAAAAACAGAAGGTTAAGTATCTCTAAAGCTGGGCATACACTGTATGATTTGAGCCTGGTCCTGACACAATTTTTGAGCCACACGAACTATTTTAGAGACAGACCTAATTTCAGCTTCGACCGGCGTCATTTACCGTGGAGTGTACGGTGGGGGGGCAAGGACCGATCATGGCCATATCAACTGCTTCTGACCAGCTGTCAAACATTGGAATACATTTCAAACATTTCCAAAATTTTGGTCGGCCATCGTCAGGCTCTCGCACAGTTGAAGCAGAACCATGAGTTGATTCCCCAAGGTTAGTGCCTTTTTTCCCCTCACTGCGCCTGCACAAAGTGGCAAAAAGAGCGTCTGAAACTGCTATGGCAACATGACGTATCATGGGGACAGAAAATATGGAGGCCAGGTTGGTCGAGCTGGGGCAACAGCATACGTACTGATATGAACTAGAGAAACATGGCAATAACACTTTATTGTGAATTGTATCGGCGTAACGTTACTGACTCCTGCTAGCAAACAAACTTCTACCCGCCTCAGATCTTTTAAACGTATCTCTTTTGACAACTGTCAACAGCCAGAACAGTCTGCAAGGGCTGACGAGCCATTTTATTTTGCTTTTTACATATATGGCTTATAGATATCACAATATTTTTATGCTATAGCTCGATACACAATATATATCTTGATATTTTGAAACCTCTAAAGTACTGTGGACTCTTAAAATACCAAATTATAAAAATATACCACAGTTACCATAAAATTAAAGTAACTACTGTAACAATGAAGTTCAATAAAATACTGTTATAATTAAGTTAAATAAAGTATTGCTAAAATTTTGCTGCGAACCTGAAGCTTCCAGTCTAATGTTAGATGTTAGAAAGTTAAGCTGTTGCCGTGATGCCTTTAAACATAAGGATTTATTCACTGTGAGCTGGAAACAAACTAACTGCTCTCCGGTTCATATATTAATAATATCTGCAAGTTGCACTGAAGCTCCATGGTCACAAAATGTGACTAAATGGTTGTGGTCTTGAGCCCTGCAAGTAGAAAATCGGTGCTCCATCTGCGCACACTAACTTAATTTTTTTAACTCATTAAACTGTTACTGTTGCACCGTTAAATGTGACGATTTATTCACCGTAAGCTGGAAACAATTTAACAGCACTCTAGTTTATATAATAATAACATGTGCACCACTGCGACATGCAAATGTTATTATTATTATTGTATAATAATAACATTTGCATGTCGCAGTGGTGCTCCATGGTCGCAAAATGTTACTAAACTGTAGTGGTCTGGAGCCCTGCATGATAAAGTGGACTGGATGGGCGATGGAGTGCATTCTACGGATTACGTTTGTGTGTCTCTTGATGTGTGTGTCTTTGAGAGTGACAGAAGAGCAAGAGAACCAAAACGCTGAAGTGAGTCTTATGCCAGTGGCTTAAAAAATGATGTGACAGTTTTTACTCAGTGTTCAAGACATAGTCATTTTATACATCCCACATGAAACAAGCAGTGATACACCCCTAATGCAGTGTAAGCACTCAGGTCGTGGCTTCAGTCAGACTGTACCTTGTGAGCACATAAATCTTGAGCTTTGGTGTTACATCATAGACAATTTTCTTGTAGAGTGCAAGCTGAAATTAAACTAACTGATTTCTAAAACACTCAAACCACACTGACAGTGTATGCCCATCCTCAAGGGTGTTTAAATGTGGGCTGGTTCAAGGTGTGTGTGTGTGTGTGTGTGTGTGTGTGTGTGTGTGTTACCTGGTAGTCCACCAGAAGTTCAGGACCTTTGAAGTATCGTGAGGCCACTCTGACATTGTACTCCTGGGATGGATGGTAGAACTCTGCCAAACCCCAGTCTATAAGGCGTAGCTATGGAAACACACAATTTATCCTTATTCAGCTTCACTTGACAGTTACTAGTGTTTTATTAAAGTGTAGTTAAACTGGTATAACTTATTATAACCTTTGTTCAGGGACACACACTGGTACAGGTGTGTCTGACTGATGTGTGCTCTGTGGGGTTAATTCACATCTATTTTAGCTTGCTGCCCCCTACTGGTCAAGCTTGGAAGTGTATGATGTATTTATCTTTGGTAGTGCAAAAAACAGAAGCCACAGCTGATGTTACAACCATAGCGATGATCATTAGCCACAGCCATAGCAAGAGACATGCCCACTCTTGCTGTGATAACAGCCCGTGGTTATGGCTACAGTCCCAGTGCGGCTATCTTCTCTTTCTTGGTTGACACTGACTTTTTATAGGTGGAGCTCTTTACTCTGTCTGTTCTGCCATCACTGCTGTTGCTTATTTGTCGCCAGATGGATATTTCTTTGTCAGAGGATCAGAACAAAGGCAATAAATGCTTCCATAAATTGGGCACAGATTGAATTGTGTTGTAGCAGTCAGCGACGGAGAGCAACATAACACACATTTATTTTAACGGAAATTACATCTGCTGTTATTTTAAGGATCTCACTCCAACTGTACTCAAGCACACTACAGGGACACCATGTGTATAAAAGCCAATGCTAATGCATTATAAACCAACAATAATCTAACTGCTTTACAAATGGGAGAGTGTATCACAAAAGAGAGGATGAAGAACGCCAGAGAGAGGATAAACAGTGAGAGAGAGAGAGGGAGAGAGAGGGGGGCTTGAATAGCAGGTTGAGAGATAATATTCAGAGTGTGTGTGGGTGTGTGAAGAAAAAAAATAGGACTATATAGGGCACCGCCTACCTTTCTCAACTGGTGGTCGATCATCACATTGTGGGGTTTGACGTCACGGTGCATGATTCCCATACTGTGACAGTAGTCCAGAGCCTGGCACACACACACGCGCACGCATGTCATATCAGAGCAGACAAATATATAGATATGTGTACACAGTCTTTTGAATTTCCAGGACCCTAGCCAAAAATAGTCTTAGTGTGAAAATGTCTAATTCATTCATTTCAACATTAATAAAAAATCAGAAGTCTCACCTTCAGTAGTTCATACATATAGAAACGGATATCATAATCTGTCAACTTCTGGTACAGCTCCTGCGCAGACAAACACATTTACATCAGGATTTGAACCCTAAATTTGAAATTAATTTAAGAAAAAAGCAGATGCCCCCTTCAACGAAAGCTCTACAGCATGGGACATGACGGTCAATAACTAGGGATGGGTATCGAGAACCTGCTCCTCACTGGTTGGAACCGATACATTGATAAGCTCATAGACAAACGGTGCAGCTATCGTTTATTCATTCTCACATAGCTGGCATTTTGAAATTCCTAACCATCCCCTAATGATGACAAAGCTGCTGGCATCAGGTGATTTGACATTGCTTTACTCTGTGTTTACATTCTTTGTTGTCCAGTCATGGCTGACAGAGCATGTTTTTCTTTGTTATCTATTTCTGTTGGCTTCTGAGAAGCTCGAGGGCTGTAGTTCATTGGTCATTTGTAATATTGTTTGAGTTTAGCTTCTGGTAGTGAAGGAATACTAAGGCACATCATCACCAGACATCTGTAGCAATGACTGCTCCCTTATTATAGGAAAGTCGGAAAACAAAAGGTTACCTGTTTTTTCTACAAAAAAAGTAATAATAAAATACCTGTTAAATCTTTTGACATATTTTTATATTATGCCTTTTTTCACACTAAATTATGGAGAGTAGTATCAATAAGAATCAGTATCAATATCAGTGAGATCCTCAAGATACCCATCTCTAGAGAAAACATTCATTGTGACCTCAAAGATCTAACAGCGAACCCCCAGAGGCATGCAGATGAGAAGTGATCATTGTACCTTGAAGTCTGTGTTATTGATGCATTCAAAGACGAGTGCCGGAGTTCTGGACTGTACAGCCACCACAGAGAGAGAAAGAGAGGGAAGGCGAAATCAGTCAAAAACAGGAATAAAGACAAAGCAGCATGTGGCTAATTACTGATTCAGTCACTTGATTAACCAGAGTTTTGCCGACCCCAAGATTTGATCTTAACCGTTAAAAGGTATACCATGCAGGACGTTTCCAAAAAACAAAATATAAACTGGTACAGAAATAATCCCTCTCAATCATCACTTATGGCCCACTGGAAGTGTGTGGTGGTGTATTTATCTGCAGAGGCTCGGATTTTGCTGTGTCCGGTTCCTGGACACAGTGCGCCAGTGAGGTCAGGTCTAGGTAGACGAGGTAGGTAGCGACTAGGTGCCAGACCGTAAGCAGCATGCATCCAAGAGGAAGCTGCGAAAATTGTGGATGTTAAGCACAAGAAAACGCAAATAGAGCGAGGCAAATCGGCAGTCTGGGCTTAGCTTTCACTTTCACTGGAGATAATGATTACAAACAGTGAGCAACAATACCTGCTTAGGCTAACTTTAGCCGTGTGCTATAGGGCTGCTACAGAATAACAATGGCATCAACATGGCAATAATAATCATTAATCATCCTTGTTATGTGACGGCTGATCTCGTCCTCTGCTCGGAGGGTTAAGAGCTCCCAGACCTCAATCTTTTCCCATTTTGCGAACATTTACGGCCACTGTTCTTTGAGTTAGCTGCTAACTGCTATCAGCTGCTTTTTAAATCCCCTGGCAGTGGGTCACACACCTAACACATCGTCAAAACCTCACACCTGTCCTGTCCACGGTCCCATCCTGCTACCTTTTATACAGATGACGTTTTAGCACTGTTATTACCTCCGCTGCCGGCTTAAAGGCGAGACAACTCTGACCCCTCCATTCCAAAATCGTATCTTTCATACAGAAGGCAAGGCAGCACAACGCCGAGAGACCCATGCCTTGAAGGAGCAGTGTAAAAGAGACTTTTAACTTGCTGCAAGTAAACTGGACCCAAACTGGACAATTGGTAAAATCAGTCACGTAACACAAAGTCAGTTGTTAATTTGATTTCAAGCAAACTATCCAAAGACTGAATAGAATAATTTTCTAACCCCTGTAGTTCACAGGAAACCTGATCCCAAACAAAAGGACCCTGTTCCCAGCACTGCTCTGAAAGACACCCTGGCCAAGTCAGTGTGTCTCCATGGCCTAAAAATACCCTTCCTTCCTGGTTTCTTAGGTATTTAGTCTGGTTTACAGCACTGTCTGAAAACATAGGAAAGTGGTCTACTTGTAAAACGACCTGATATTCCCCAAATTCTGCAGATAATTTACCAAACTCCTGACTTCACTTGTTGAATCACACATCTGTAAATTCTGATATTCCTCAAATTTCTGAACCAGTGAACACCCTTACCCCATAAACTAAAATAATCACAGGTGACTAGAAACTGGAACTACAAAGTTTTTTTCTCCCACACAGCAGCAGCAACAGATTTCACCCCCATCACAAAAGTAATAATTACATCCACCTGATAATCAACAATCAGTGCCCCGCAGAAATGATTATATCATTGGCAACACCTGTAATCACTCCAGAGATCCATGATTCCTGTAAACCCATCATTACTGTACATGCTGGCAGTTGCTTACTTGTGCTTTAAATATCCATGTGTGACATAGATGTGTGGAAGCGGTTTGATGACGTGCTGCAAAAGGAGCCATTTCTTTAGGATTGATATGAGTAAATGGAAAAAGAGCACTGATAAAGTCTCATATGAACTCTAAAACACTTTAGTGGAACAAAAGACAGATACTTTCATTTTAATTCAAGGTGTAAACTACATCCCAGAGAACATGTCTTAATGTAAAAATAGACACTGTAAAAACTGCAATTAGGGATCCACAGATACAATAAATTACAGTACTGGAGCCAATATTGCGCTTATTAAGTGGATCAGGCATCAACCAGACGAGGCCAATTCACTGTTTCTAAAACTGTCTCTTCATCCACGCTGTTATAAGATTCAGCCAATGTTTTCTCATCTGCTTGGTTTATCATATGTGCAGTGACATAATGCCACTAAATAAATGCAGCTTACAGCTTACATTTACAGTTAAAGGAACCCTGTGGAGTTTTCGACCACTAGTAGCGCTACTGAGCAATGTTTTAGTGAGCGCACGGCAACGCAAAAACACTTCCTGCCACCAGTTTGAGGTTATTCGGCTGATCGACATTCAGTGGTGGTAAGCCGTGAAAAACTATAGCAATAGACTGAATCACAATGTTTGTTTACAATAACTTTATGGTAGAAAACCCCCAGCATCACGTATATGAAATGAAAGGGTGACAAGCAAACGCTGCCTTAATTGGTTAGTTTTTAGCCACTTTAAAAAAGGCCCACCTTACAAACCAATGTCAGTTTAATGGTACGATATATTTAGAATATTTTCACTGCTTTACCTTACTGTCTGACAGCCCTTCCTGACAGGGAACTGAGGCTATTATCTCAAAGCAACTAGACTCCACTGACATTAACTAACTTGTTTGCCAATTTTACATCTCCGATTGAAATCAGTTGTCAGTCTACCTGGAAGTCTACCTTGATAGCGCAACGTCACAGTGATTCAGTCTATTGCCAACAAAGAAGCAAAGCGCCCCAGACGTCCCTCTCCCCAGCAACACTTCCCAACTCCTCCTGGGGGACCCTAAAGCGTTCCCAGGCCAGATGAGATATGTAATCCCTCCAGCGTGTTCCTGGTCTGCAAGGGGGCCTCCTACCAGTGGGAAGTGCCCGAAACACCTCCAGCATGAGGCGCCCAGGGGCATCCTGATCAGATGCCCAAGCCACCTCAATTGACCCCTTTCGACGCAAAGGAGCAGCGGCTCTAATCTGAGCTCCCTCTGGATGTCCAAGCTTAGTGATCAAAAGAATGAGATTGCGGATACAAGCGGCCGAAATGAGTTTCCTCCATGGGGTGGCTGGGCTCAGCCTTAGAGCTGGGGTAAATATGTTTTTTAGAAGAAAAAAAGGACTCCACAGGGTACCTTTGGAGGTGACATGTAGTTATATCCTCAACAGTCAGTCCAATGCATGAGCGTTTACTGTTTTTAAACTGGGGACTTGTTAACTTGGTACTGGCCAGTACCTTGAGCTCAGGGACTGGATCCAGTATCGGGAAAGAAATCAGATCAGTGCATCCCTAATTACCATGTCTTTATAGGAATAATTAAAGCAGACACTGAGCAACTGTAATCTTGAGTTATGCCCGTTCTTCTGTGAAATCAGGGCTCCAAATACAAAAAAGACAATTAACAGCCTCCCTGACTAATGTGTGTTTGGATCCAATGAGCTGGCAATGTGATGTAATGTTGCGTCTTTTACTAGTATCCTGAACATCTGACATGTTTCAGTCCAGCACTCTCCATTCATTTCATCATCTTAAAAAGAACAGACATGCCATCAGCGAGCCTACCACTGGGTCTTTGACTGTGTCCACCAGTCGGATGATGTTGGTCCCTCCTCGCAGGTTCTCCAGGATCTTGATCTCTCGCTTGATCTTCTTCTTCTTGACCGGCTAATTCCATTAGAAAACCCGAGAAGGGCAAACAGAGACAGTAATTTAGAGGAGAGCTCTCAGGGCACAAGACAAAAACACAAAACCACATCAGGACATAAAAAGCTCAGAAGTAAAAGAAGAAGAGAAGAAGAAGAAGTAGAAGCCCACAGGCTATTTCTGACTCCTGAACTTGAACCTGCCGATCCTGCTTGCCGTGTCGCTGCTGCTGCTTTCCAGTCTGTCAATGTTTCAGACAGACATTTTTTGCAGGTGGCAGGTTGATGTCTACTGACACATCATTTGTCACTGGCTTTGACTCTGGTTCTTAAATGCCAATTGGCATCCTCATCTGTCCCCTGCATCACCATGACACCAGCTCTAAGCATTACCCATCTTACTTTTATTAAAGGGTTATAATCTCTGGTGTAGCAGCTCAACAGATGCTGATGCAGCAGGAAGTCGAGAGGAGGCCTGTTTAGAGGTCATTGTAACACAGCGTCAGCCTGTGGCAAAACAAGAATGGACTTATTGTGTTTTGCTAACTGATCCCTCTGCTTTATGCCTCATTAAATAATGATTTTGATTTGAAACACTGCTGTTCTGAGTGCACAGAAATGTTTACAGCTCATTATGGAGGATGAAAAATGCACTAATTTATCAGTAAATAAATCTATAACATTGTGAGCAACTCTTTCTGTTTTCCTCTGGGTTTCAGGGCTGCAACTGACAATTATTTTCATAATGGACGGATCTAAAGCTGCACGGATTACTCAATCAACAGATAATTATTCTGCAACTGTTCTAATAATCAAATCATCCACCGCATCATTTTTCAAGAAGAAATCAAAAAGAAGATGGCGACAGATTCTCAGATGTGAGAATTTACTGCTTTTCTGTATTTAAATAAATAGGATATATTCTGATCGCTGTTCGGACAAAACCAGATGACTTCACTTTGAGCTCAAGGAAGCTGTGATGGAAATGTTTTGCTGTTTTCTGACATCAAAATAATCAATTGATTAATTGATTTATCGCAGACAGAAAAAAACAGAACAGAAAAACATAAAATATCTTGAAAAATGACACCCCAATTTCCTGAAGTCCACGGTGACATCTTCAAATTTCTTGTTTAGTCCGACCATAAATCCAAAGATATTAAATTGAGCATATCACACAAGAATCTCATTCTTTATACAATAAACTGAAATCACTATTTTACTCCATTTCCAGTGGAGAGCTCCAAACCACACTCAGCAAGGACATTCAGCATTTCACTCGAGCGATCCGACTGCTCACCTTCAGGATCTTGACCACCACCTTCTCATTGTTGGTGATGTTGATGGCCTCGAACACTTCGCTGTACTTCCCTCTGCCCAGCTTTCGAACCAGCTGGTAGTCCTCCTGGTTGCTGTAGGGACAGACGGAGAAACAGTGCAGAGCTTGTGTGAGAAAAAGAGAACAATATTTTTTAGCATCAGCATGCAGTTAAGTCAGTGTTGTCGTCACTGCCATGAAGCCCAGCCTCGGGAGAATGAAGTGACTTCTGGTTGTGATCTCAAGACAGAGGTTATTCAAGTCAACAGACAGGGTAAACATGGGGACAGAGGCGGAAGTAAGGGGGAGGAATGTGTCAGACAGTGCAGAGCAGCAGGGTGGTGGGCTGGGAGACTGTTCTGTCATGGTGTCATCACACCCTCACAGCTAGATGTTTAATAATAGACACCCATCTGCCACACTCTTCCTCCTCTTCTTCTTCCTCCACACATGCAAACAGAGACCCACTGGCTGCTCTGGTCAGACATCACATGCATGCAATTAAAGCAGCCTGCAGTAAACAGAAATGTCCTCACTTCCAGTTGGGTACGTGGGCCTCGTAGTCCCAGTACTCCCGGCTCTTCAGCGTATTGACGTCTGCGTACACACGGGACTTGCTACCGGCCACTGGACCCGGCATGGCGAGACCCGTGGCTCGGGCGCTGTGAGGTGTGTGTCACGGAGATCTGCTGGGGTAGGGGGGGGTGGTCACGGGCAAACTGGATGGAGATGTAGGGGTAGACCGGTAACTGGATTTGCTGTCTGTGTGGGTGTGAAGTGGAACAGGCCAGCCAGCTAGCTTCCCTCTGCAGCCACACTGAGAGAAAAGGGAGACAGGGAACCGGAGATGTCCGCCGGGGCTCGCCGCAATCAGTGCCCACCGAGCAGCGCTCCTTGGTCGGATTGTCAGAAGCAGCAGAGCCGATGTCGGTGGGGCTCGGGAAAGGGGCTGATCAGAGACGGGTTGATAGTGCAGCTGAGGTTACACACAGGGGCGGGGAGGCATCGGGGTGTTGAGGTAGAGAGGAAACGGACCCCTACAAGGCCACAGAGGAGGAGGAAAGGGGGTCGGTGATCTAAATACCACGGGTTAAAACTCCGATGCTACTATCTTTGCGGGCCCCAAATCCGAGACGTTAGGGGAGGAAACGGGTGGGCTTCCAGCGCTAGCCGATGGACGGTCAGGGAGGGGGGGTGCCCTCGGTGGTCCAGTGTTAGCTATCAATCAACTGTTGATGTGACGGATCGGTAGCGGGGGTCGACCAGAGGGAGAGGGGGGTGGAGCAGCAGAGAGATCGATGTTGTTAGCTAACGTTAGCCAGCGATGCTACTTCAGCGCGGAGATGTCGCACCGACGGGGAGCGCTCGGCGCCGTGCACCACCATCGGCGGAGCCCGCGTCATGTGCGACCGGCTGTGCGGGGGAGCAGCGCCTCAGGGGCCCGGTACCAGCCGCCGACGGAGGGCCCGGGATTCGGGGTTTCTTCTGCAGCCACAGACCTCCCCGGTCGAAAGCGCAGGGAAGGGAAGCGGATTGCGATTGAAGAGGAGCGAGAGAGCCGCCCGGATGTGAAAGCAGCTGGCTGCCGGGGTGAAGATGAGGAATGTGATGTTCGGCTGCGCAGCCGGGACACAGCGCCCCCTAGTGACCAGGATGTGATGGAGGGGCAGAAGTTAAAGTCTCACGGCTTTTTTTTCCTTTTTGACAAAAATTATTAGTATTTTATCTGTATCCGGCACTAATACCCCCCCCGAGTAGATTTAATTGAGAAAGGAATTACCAATATCTTAAAAATTACAGTAACACATTTAATCAAATTATGTTGTAGCCTGATATGAAATCAGATATCTGACAATAGACCATTAAAGGGGAACTACCACAATTTTCAAAATTCATACGTTATTCCTGCGGTCTAAGATGGTCCAGAAAAATTGGTAAATGTGAACAACACTCCTCCAAATCCAAAAACTAAAGCACTAAAACTCTAATGTGTGATGCCATAGGGTCTAAAGTCTAGAACTGCCCCAAAAACAATGAATTGGGAAAGAACTTTTTGGTGGTGTTCCCCATTTATTCAATCCAATTACATAGTGGCCGACGGATTGTGGTTGTTTGATGTAAGCCTGTAGATCTAAATTACACTGGTGAAAAGTGATCAAGTAGATTTACCCAAGAACTGCACTTAAAGTTTAGGTAGGCAGTTTACTTTCGGCATCAATGGGCAAAAATCCCATAACAAACTTGGAAGTATACTGTATTTCAAGTGGTCTGAAAGAACACTCAACTTATGTGCCTCCACTTGGCTCTGTTTTCAGGCTTCACAAATAGCTCATGAGGGGACTATGGCCGATCACAGGCCATTTTCAGAGAGAGAATAGCTGTCAGTCATGTCAGTCACTGCTCCTAAACTGCGGTTGAAATGTCCAATTAGGCAGCGCCGATCAAACATGAATCAAGATTTTGTTACTGCATTGCCTATTTCTGGCCTCAAATGTTTTCAGAAACATATTGTAGTGTACTGTTACTGTTTAGCTGTAAAATAAGGAAGTTAGTAACCTGGCTGCCATGTTGAAAGCAGTCAAGCCAAAATGAAACACCACCCACCGTCAAGAGCAAAGTTTCTCATTTTACAGCTAAACAGTACACTAAAATATGTTTCTGAAAGTATTTGAGGCCAGAAATAGGCAATGCAGTAACAGAATCTTGATTCATGTTTGATCAGTGCTGGCTAGTTTGGCAGTTTGACCGCAGTTCATGAGCAGTGATTGGCATGGTTGACAGCTGCGTTACCAATCCCTCGGCTCTGATTGGTTGTTTTCGAGATTCTTGCAAATGCTATTGGGAGCACTATGAGGAGGCAGAGGAGCACGATGTACATATATATATATATGTATATATATATATATTTTACATTATCTGTGTCAGGTACT
The DNA here is from genome assembly GCF_006386435.1 of Epinephelus moara. Taxonomy (NCBI): domain Eukaryota; kingdom Metazoa; phylum Chordata; class Actinopteri; order Perciformes; family Serranidae; genus Epinephelus; species Epinephelus moara. The sequence goes on along the minus strand of NC_065525.1, from coordinate 13,134,998 downwards.
ACTTTAAGGAAATAGTGACGGTTACAAAAAAGTAACTTTTTGTCATATTTGCTGAAAACGTTACCTACTGTAGCTTGAAATAGCTTTGAGTGTTTTCATTTTATGGCACTTACATAGTATTATTATTGTCATTATTATAATTTTATATAAAGAGAGACAGATATAATAAAAATAATCACCACCTTGTCAAGCTACAGCATGAAAATGTGGCTTCCATGTTAATGAGTCAGAAATAGTAATCCAATGAAATATACATAAAACAATGACGGGATGGTCATCCTCCACAATGAGTACTTTTATATCTGATAACACATTTTGTAAAATTGTTTCAGAGACATTTTGTGGTATTTTTCATAACCTTTATTATAAATATTTTAGAAATTTCAAAAAAGCCAACAAATCTCAAAAACAACTCTCAAAAATCAGATGAATAATGTATTTCGGTTGATTCCCTGCTTAAATAACCGCATGACTCGCATGTAAGTTTATAAATGAAAAAAAGTTTTATTTGTTAGTGCTGTGTGTAATTGAATGCTACATACATACAGATAATCTTAGCATGAATGTACACGTACTGTACGTCGCCACAAAGTTTTTTCTTTTCACGTTTTTTCAACATCATTCACATAAACTACAGTACAATTTGAAAAAGCTATAGGGAGGGAACAGTGCTGTGAGGAGGGGAGAGCACCAGTTCCCAGGGACAGAACACAGGAACTAACACAGCAAGCATGCAGAGAGCAAGAGACACCAGGGTCTGACGGGTTTATTTATTGAAACTGAAAAGGAAAGAGAGGATGGCGGGGGCGGGGGGTAAACTGGTGCTCAATCTGACTTTTCCCATTGAAACCACCAGCTAAAATGCAGGGGGGTGGATTATTGAATTTGTGCTTATACAGGAGATTTTCCTCTCCTTTCCCTGACTGTGTTGGATATGGGATGGAGTTATTTTTTAAACCCATATTTGCTCAAGATGTAACAGGTACACTTGTCCCTTTCACTTTGCAGTATTCCTCCCCGCATGCTCAGGTTGGTCCGTTAATGTCTGACACACCTGAACAGCACTCGACGCACACAGGACTAATGCACTAACAGACAGTCGCCCTTACAAATACAAATAACTAAACCAGTGCTGCTGGGTTGGAATTCTTCTTAGGTTTTTAAACGTACACTTGTACTATTATTATTACACGTTAAGTGTACTGTCTGCATTATACAGTATGTGAGGTCCTTGTCCTGCACCTGTAGTGACTACTTTTTTATTATTCACATCTGATGATGTGTCAGCACCAATTACCAAGTCCTCGAGCACTTGTAGTTCTTGGCAAATATGAACCCGCCCTCATTGTTTCCTGATGTGTTCCTGTCATTTAAGTTTTGCGCCATCACCCGACAGAATTCTCTGCATCAAGATAGTTTCTTCTGTGATTTGGCTTTAGAAACAATTGTGAAAGCTGAATGCAACTCTGACAGACGTGTTAAAAAAATACAGTCATCTTTATCGCAAACGTACCCCAAGGCCCTGGTCTCTCCATGGAGGAATAAAGATCTTCATATCAATTTAATGTTTAATAAAAATAATAACAATATAGACAAATGTGAAACCATAAAAAAACATACAATAGCCTACTTCTTTAAGTCCAAGTTGTTCTCAGTTTTATAATGCCAGATTCAGGAAATAAAAACATGATGGCTGATGAAACCATCTGACCTCTCATGATGATGAAGGACAGAGACAGAAAGCAGAAGAGGTGGAAGAGGCAGAGAGGCACGACAACCTCGTTTTAAGGCTGAAACCAAGAGAAATTAATTGCAAGCCAGAATAAACTTCCGTCTCCTTGGCCTCCTCCATTTGTATTCAACCATGAATCAACAGTGAGGTTAGGAGAGGGGAAGGAACAGCTCAAACGGAAAAAAGAACCATGGCGATCACAGCTAACATGTAAACATACTTCCAGGCTTCTTAAGAGCAACTAGAATCTCATAGCATTCAAAGAAGAGGAAAGGTGTCATTCACTCTGGTAGAAACCCCCACTCTGACAGACAGACACAGCGTCCAGCTCAACGCAACATGTACAGGAAATACAGTATTAATATTTCTTTCAAAACATGGAAAATATTTAACACAAAGTGCAGGTTCGTCCTGCAGAAAGAGCTCGGACAGACCAGTAAGGTTAATAATTTTTTTTTTTTTTTTTTTTTTAAAAAGGCGCAGGTCTGCTCAAACATTTCTAATACAATTCTCTACAGTCTGAATTTCCCTGTTAGACAGAATACTGTTTACATCCACACACTCAGACTCTCACACACACACACGCAGGGTGCTCTGTGAGATTCCCCGCAACATACCGATACAATCACTACATGGACTACAAAAAGAACAAATGAGCATTTTGTCAAAACATTTCACATGGTAAAAAATAGCAAGAATACGAAAACAGTTCTTACATATTGTTTTTAAGAAAGACAAGCTCTGACATTACACTCACACGTCCACAGTATGTACAGGCTGAGAGAGGAAGTGTAATGTTGGACATTTTCAGCACACAGGAGTCTATCAGCACTGACGTCTGCAGGAATATGACCATTATAATAGTGGGGGATATATATTTTTTATATTTGTCTCTACTGAAGGGTGAGATTGGTATCAATCCTTGATGGTTAACTTAAGCTGGTTGTTCAGTTTACACAACTTTGGGATCAGGTGCTGCTTCATACTGGTGTTTTGGTACAAACGGTAGCAGCCATAAAAATCGTGGCTCACACACATACACTCACAGACATTTCACCATCGGATTTATCTCACTATAGGACAATAAATCCCCAAACTCCCCCCCACACACACAGTTTCCCTTCACATTCACTGAGGAGTTTACTGGCTACTTCATAAAGAATCAGATATGGACGCAGGGACCAAAAGAGTCAATACACAGTTTCTGTATTACCGTGGGGAGAAGAAAACCAAAAGTGTTTTCAGTCATCCTTCACCTAACCAAAGACAAATGACTGTGAGTACATGTGTGTCTGAGGTTTTAGTCAGACTTTCCACTCTTCCTGATACAAAACAGAGACAGGCTGAGACAGCGAGAGGAGGAAGCAAAGGACAACGAAAATGAATGAAAGAATGAGGGAGGGAGAAACTGAAGAGCGGGAAAGAAATGTTATCTGAGGGAGAGAGGGGGAGGAAGAAAAACAAGGGAACGACCCCCTCTAGTGGACAGTCTAGCAGTCAGGACAGTTTCTGGCCTCATCAGTTTAGCAGTTCTCTGTCTATTAAATCTCAGTACACCATAAAACATAATTAGTGCCATACAATTTTTAAAAATACTAAAAACAATGGCTGTCTTATTAGACAATTAAGGGACAATTCTTTTTTTTCCTTGTGTGAGGGGAGGACTTTAGGAGGGATATAAGTATTTGCTGGTCAACATGCATTATGGCACCTGTTTCTGTGTGCAACAGTCTGATTAAATATGGCAGGTTAAGTGGTTGTGGCCTTTTCACTACTATTAACTGTCTGATTGTGGGGCGGAGAATAAAAGGACAGGTATAAGAAGAAAAGAGGTGGAACAAAAAGCAAAGTGCAGGGAAAGAAAAGCTCAGGATCTGATGGAATGATGGGGTCACAGTACTAAAGGGCTTTGCGCGAGTTAGTAAAGCAACAAAATCTTGATGTATCACTGGTGGGAATGAATGCAATAGTAACAGACTGGACTGTCCTGCAAATGTGGTGATAGTTAGGCTGCATGAATAGCCTAGACTGTCTGTTCAATGGAAAAAGTCTTCAAGGTTTTATATGCACTGGGGCACTGGGTAACCACCGCCATCAGCCGTGTGCTGCACCGTGTGATCCTGCAAGGAGCCCAAGTCACTGAATCGCTCACCACACCAAACACACTTGAACTGGCCTTCTCTTGAGTGTGTGCTCTGGTGTTTGGTGAGGTGCTCGCGCTGTTTGAAGCCCTTGTTGCAGTGGCCGCATTTGTAGGGTTTCTCCCCCGTGTGCACACGCCGGTGCCGGTTCAGGTCTGATGAGTATTTGAAACGTTTCTCACAGTCAGGGCACTTCAGCGGTTTTTCCCGTGATGGGTCACAGCGGTGCTGGACAAATTCCGAAGAGGACAAGAAGCGGCGGTCGCAGAGCGAGCACTTAAGGGGTTTCTCTTGGCAGTGAGAGTTTTGATGACGCTGTAATGTAGAACTCTTCTTGTAGCCCTTACCGCAAACATCACACTTGTACGGCTTGTCCGGCGAGGAGTTGGACGACTCGCCACACTTGTGTCTGAGCAGCTCTCCTGACTGGCTGAACTCCTTTTGGCATGAGGCGCACTTGAACAGGTTGTCCATGCCGTGGACGTGCTGGTGGTAGAGGAGGTGAGAGGGCTGCATGAAGCCCTTGTCGCACAGATTGCATTTGAATGGCCGGTCAGTAGGGTCTTTGTGTGTGCGTCGGTGGCGCACCAGTGCATACTGCTGCTTGAAGCTCATCTGACACTCGTCACAGTGGAAGGGACGCTCCTCCGAGTGTGTGCGCTCGTGTTGCCGAAGGTCAGACGGCCGCTTGAAACCCTTACCGCATGTGGCACAACGGAATGGGCGGGAACCCTGCGGGTGGCAGGGGTGGTGAAGGAGCTCCGATGACTCTTTGAAGTGCAGCTCGCATAAGTTGCATTTGAACAAGTGCTCACCAGAGTGCACGTACATGTGGCGCACGAGGTGGGAACGATGCTTGAAACTCTTTTCACAAACAGCACACTTAAATGGGCGTTCACTGCTGTGTGTTCGCTGGTGGTGCTGTAGGTGTGACGACTGGCTGAAGGCCTTGTCACATGTGTCACATTTGAAGGGCTTTTCCCCTGTGTGCACCCTCTCATGCCGTGTGAGTTCTGACAGGTGTTTGAAACCCTTCTGGCAAACGGAGCATTTGTACGGTCGGTCTCGGGCCGAGGGAAAGGGTAGAATGGATGAGCTGCTGCTGGCTGACGCCCCGTCACTGCTGGGCTGCTGGGGATTATTTGAGTTGGGTGTGATGTTGCCAGAAGAGCCAGGTCGGTAGGTCTTCTCACATATTGAACACTTCATTGGGTTGGTGCTATTATGGGATGTGTGGTGCTGGGCTAAAGAGGTAAGTAGGGAGAAACCCATCTTACACACCCCACACACAAAAGGCTTCTGCTCCACCTGAACACACTGGTGTTCTAGCAAGTCTGTCGCCTGATGAAAAATCTTCATGCACTGGGTGCACTGAAATGACCTGTCCTGATTCACCATGCATTGATGTTCATGTGGGTTGGCCAGGTGGGATATATCATGTCCACAGGCCCCACATTTGTGTCCTTCTGTCCCCACCTGTAGGGAAGTCTGCTGGGCCTGGGCGGGGTGCTGCTGCTGCTGACTGTGCTGCCCACCTCCATGCTGCTGACTCCCACTGTGTTGTTGGCTGTGTTGGCTGTGCTGTCCATGCTGGGTCTGTTGCTGTTGCTGTAAAGACGTAGCATCCGGCTGCAGTACGATGCCATACACCGCACAGCCCAGCGCGTTCTCAGCTCCTGGAGGGATGGTGTGGACGACTTGGGGTGGAGCGACTGCATGCTGCTGCCACGCCTCTGTCATGCGGGCTCGGGTGTAGGGATTTAGTTTGGCAGCTGGTGTGGCCCAACTGCAGGGGAAAAAGGGAGATGGGATCATATTTAAATAATGGGCTGAGGGCTTCAGAGTGTGTTAAGAAAACAGGAGGAAAAAAACTCACTCCATTGCAGCAAGTGGCACTGAAGAACCGACACGGGCCCTTGGTGAAGGAGCTGTGATGGATGAGAAGAGAACAGCTGTGTGGAGATCAGACTTGTGCGAAGAGATAGAAGAGAATCTCCTACTTTCACTTTCTTGTGGCCTTCAGGTGGTATCTGTATGGATCAAAGAATTAAAGCAAGTCAATATATCAATGGGCAGAAATAAGTTACTCAACAACAACAGTGTCTTTGAGTTTAAGCCATGGACTCCAGCATTACATTGCATGTCCAAAATCCACTGATCCAACAGACAGTACGCCCTGGCCTAGTGTACACATACGCCTTTCAAAAATGCAGATTGCAATTTTGCTTTTGCAATTTTGCTACATCAGCTTTAGCAGCCAGTTATGATTTGTCAGTGTAAACTCAGCAGAAAGAGACATTAAACACTGTGGATTAGTAATATAGTAGGAAGTGCTGCAATATTAGGTTTAGCTGAGTGCCAGAAAAAGCAGGCAGCCTCTCATAAAATAACTGATTCTTCCTGTCTGCTCACTGGGCAACTCTGAGTGTGAACTCATAAAAGCGTGTTTACATCAGCCACATTTATCATCCAATAATCACACAATCATGTCAAACATTCTTACAATGATATCTAATGCATGTTGACATGGCTAAAAGCATCCTAATGCAATGTAATGTAAGTGTAAACAACTTGAAGGTGTGCAACAGTGAACGCAGAATCACACAAGTGATCATTCATTTACATACTCACTTGGACACAAACATTAACACTAAGCCGACTATTTAAATCTTTATTAAACTGGTTGTGTTTGTTCCGCCCCTGTCTATACTGAAATCCAAATGCTCAACGATTCGCGGTTAAAAAAAAAGTGGTAGGCAGCGTCTGCGCATCATAACGTTTTTCGTCTCCAGGCAAAGATCACTGTAATCAGGGGAGGTTAGCTAGCTAGCCTAGCCACATGCTAACGCAGCCACAGCGGCGCAGGACAGAGCTAACGCTAGCGGGCTAACGTTAGCCACGGGAACATAACAGCATAGAAGTAACCGCTGCAGCGACACCTTTGTTAGTGAGTGGTGCATGTAAACAGTGGTGAGAAATTCCGCATTTACATACCTGGAGCGTTCAGTCAAGCCTGCTAAGTATTCCGGACGAAATGCCAGTCTACCGTAGGTTAGCTACACCCCCAAATAACATTAGGTCCCGTCTTCACATCCGCAAACGGTGCTCGGATGCTCTCTTGTTCGAGCGCTGTGGCTCCAGGGGCCGAAAAAATGGGATTTGCGGGTCATTTAAATGGGTGAAAATTCCCCCGCGATTTCCCAAATCGCCCCACAAACGGTGTCGTTTCACGTATGCATTTATTTGCCTCTGAAGGCATTCCCTCGGCTGGCGAAAAAAATATGCATTTTGATATAAATAGCTAGCTAGCTATCAGCTAGCTTCTGAGCTGCTGCCCGCGCACGGGAACATGAATAAACCAAGAGTTAATTGGCATGCTCACAACACCAACACACACACACACACACACACACACACACACACACACACACACACACACACGGAACCTAGTGTGTGTTGTGTGTGTGATAGCTTCAATGTAACACTCTTGTAAAAGTTTTCACATCTATTCCTGTTGTCCCAAAGGGTAAAACGTGTAAGTCAAAACTATCATTAAAAAATAATGACAGCTGTCTTTAATTTATGAACATAATTTTTCCCCTGACAGATATTATATTTGGAACAATGGAGGCATATTATATAAACACAAATCATTATTCTTGGAAAACTGGTTTATTCAAGGAATCCATCTGGTTAACCAGCTCCTCAATTCTTATACTTCACTTTGGACAAGTATGATATTTAACTACCGCCAAGGGAATGTGCTTTAGTGTTTGATGAAATCCCTCCTGGTGTCATATTGCTTCTTAAAAACTCCATAGTATCTGAACTGACTTTACTACCTGTGGATCCTGTTATTACTGGTGTTAGTCGGATCTGTTTCTCCTCTAAAAAAGAGCAATAATAACTGTGCTATATGACTTTAAAATGATTCACTGCGTCTTCACTGTTATCCCACCAAGGTATTTCTACAAAGACATAATTTTTTTTTTTTTTTTTTTACACAGAAACACCTATACACACAATCCTCATTCATACACTGTACACAGTTGCAAACCTCTGAAAGGGGAACTGATTCGAGGTGAGCCATGTTTCAGTGGGACCTAAATTACCATTACAACAGGTTGTTTATACCGGAAGTGCAGGACTGCGGCACGCCGACTGGTTGGTCGAAGCGGCTGGAAAATACAGTTTGAGGCCACTCAACATGAATATTTTCCTTATAGTTTAAATAACTATTTAAAGTGATCTGTCTTTTAGCAAATTAACACGTCTAATTAAAATTCAATATGTCCTGACACGTCACTAACACATCACAGGATGTTGGTTGGTTACAGTAGCAGCAGCAGCTCGGAGGAGGAAAGTGAGGCGGCGGCAACAGCGACTCAACACAGAAGTTTGTCACGAAAGTGTCAAGAGGAAGATGGTGGTAACGACGACAGCCCAGAGAAAAAGAAACCCAGAATTGAGGAACAGGTCCCTAAGACAAGGTGTGTGGCGGCTCATGACTTACAAACATGATTTACCAGAGACTGTATAGGAACGCAGAAAACACCATTTCTCAAATGTTAACGCAGGACCAAGTGTAGCCATTGAATGTTGTAATGTCACTGATGAGCTTCTGGCCATGGCCGACCCCTGGGTGATAAACCTGTCAGTGTTACTGGGCTGTGTCTCCATCAGGCTGCCTCTCCCTGGTTGCCTGTTGGCCATGTTTCCAGATGAAGTGGACCCACAGACTGAGGACAGCTCCCTTCATGGTGGACGCCTCCGCTCCTTCAAACATGAGAGAGGCAACTGGGCCACTTATGTTTATTTTCCATGTAAGACCAGCATACTCTATTGATGATGATTGTTTGATCAGTTTTCATTTATTTAACCTGATTCCTCACCTAATTTAGATTATTGTCTGCATGTGTCCCCCTCTGTCTCCTCTCCACATCAGACAATGCTGAGGAGGAGTTTGGGGAGTTATTGGAGGAGCTGCTGTCATTAGCCAGGGCCCGTGGTGTGGTTTTGACCCCGCAGGAGGAGTTCCACCTCAGCCTGTCTCAGACAGTGGTGCTCAGACATCACTGGATCCAACCCTTCACCCAGAGCCTCAGGGCAGGCCTTGTGCACTGCAAGAGGTTTGCTCAATACACATACACAGGAGGATGTGATCTTTCTTTTTATTTACATTTTATTTTAATTTGATTTGTTAGTTTTTTCACATAAGTGTGAGCATGCCAAATGACATGTACAGTAGGAATACACTATGAATAAGTATCTAATACAACCGCACGTCAGAAGATATAAACTATTCCTTTAATCACACATGTGACCAACACGTAAAACGCTTTCAGAAAAAGGGTTGTGCTGGTTAAAACATCACAACAAAACAAGGCAAGACAGTAAGACCAAAGGAAATTAAATGATAACAACAAAGAGAGGAGAGTGCAGTCATATATAATCACTGTATTACCATCAATATGATGACTATCTCAAGGCAAGGCGAGTAAAACTGTACTGGCAGCTGCCTAGAGGATCACTTGCACAGGAGTGGGTGGAATCGTGAAAACAGTTAAGAAAAAACATGATGTTTACAACAGAAGCTGACACTATGGTGGAAATTTAATTCCTGCTGTTTCTTGTTGCCAGGTTTGTGTGCTCAGCGGGCAGACTGAAGGTCTATTGTAACGCTGAGAGGACGAGGTACAGTCACAGCCTTTAATGGTCTCTTTTTGTTATAATGAATACAGTATAAATATAAATGACTTGGTCACTGGCCAATGTGCTGTAAGCTGTGTGGCACTATTTAATTGTTACTATTGCCAAAAAGTTATTGACTTATCTGTCAGTTTCATTCCCAATGTGTCTGTTTGTTTGTTTATTTGTTTGTCCCTGAGCATTGATTATTAATGGCTGGACTGCCTGTGTGTGTGTCTCTCTGTTGTACCCTGTAGGACATTTCTGGGGATGGAAGTGTGTACTGGGCATGCTCAGCTGTTGCACCTGGTCCAAGTAGTGGACAGAACAATGACAGAGTTTCACCTGGAGACTTTCTATAAGGTCACTGTCTGATCAACACACTTTAATACACACAGATAGATTTAACCCTCTGAGGTCTACTAGACCAGTTTGTGTCACTCTTACATTAGAGTTAGTCTTTTCCTGGTGTTGAAGTATTGATACCTGGGTAAATACGGTGACTCTGCAGGGTCTGAACTAGTTAATAGGATGTTCGTCTTTACTGTAACAAGTGTTTCATTTGAATTTTGATTAAAGCTTATGGGACTGCTATGTTTTTACAATCAAATACCCAGCACAGTATTCAGTATGATTTATTGTAGAAAGAATTAAAACTGAAGCAGTGCACATGGGCGTCTTACCTCCATGATGTTTGCTCTGGTGTGTTTTCTAGGATCCATCTTTCCACGTGAGTCTGGCCTGGTGTGTTGGAGACTTGACAGAACAGATGAAGGAGTGCATACAGGGGATGCAGGTACACTTAGATCACTGTGTTCATTTTTCCTTTTAGATCATGACACTGTTCCACCAAATTGACAGTCAATTCTAAATCCAGAGGCATACTGATGTTGCTCAGTCCATTTTAAAGTGCCCCAATAAGTTTGACCCATATATTAGCAGTCTGTCACTGCTGTATCAGTATCAGCATACATGATTGCTAATAAGATACTGCAGTACAAAAATACCAAATATATGAGTGAGATAATTTATAAGCTGTTTTCTATTACATACTTTCTCCACCAGAGAGCACTGACAACTATATTTATTAACTTTAAAATGCCTGCTCCATATGCCATAATTCTTTAATTACAAAAAATGTGTTTATCTCTAAAATTAAAAATAAGCCAGCATACTGTTTACCATTTTTAAAGCCCTGAGCTTAGAGTCAGGCTCTAGTTAGGCCTTAGGTTTTATGTACAAGTTCTTCAAAATCATACAGCAGTCTGTTGTTTATTGCATGTGTATTTTGCCATTCAGACAGGTGCAGGAATGATTCCTAAAACCTCGAAATGAGTTAGCGTCTTAGCAGTTTTGGTTCTCTTGTCTTGAAGTCAATGGGTTTTTTTAATGAATGGGATTTTGGTCAGATGCCTGAAATAAACTCTGTGGTTAACACAAGATAAAGATACTTTCACATATTGTTTTACGACATTACCCATCTCATGAATTTTGAAGCCCTCACGTCTTAAAAAAGATGGTGGCTAAATGAGACTACAGAGCGTCATCACGTTAAAGCCTCGTTTTGCTGGTGGCATTTAAGTCATGCGACCATAGTGTAGTTTGTCTACACCCTAACATTAGCTATTTACTACTGGTCATTGCACCTGTGCTTCAAAAATCATAAAAGTGGTTCTTATTTGTGAAGATTATCTTGCTGAACAAATCATGTAAGTATAAACGTTTGTTTGCCACAGAACTGTTTTTCTGCAGTAACACAGAATCCAATGGGAAAATCCTGTTGACTTTTTGTTGAGGGAACCAGGGCTGGCCTACAAAAACAAAATATCTTCCCCAAACAGCTCTATTCTGACAGCTGCTAAGATAGCATTGGACTGAGTTACAGGAGTTCTGACTAAATACGATAAGCAGCTGATTACTTTTCATACTTTCATATGTGTGTTAGAGTCTGGTCGATGACCACGAAGAAGGACCATATGTGCTAAGGCTGGACTGCGAGGAGCTGCGCTGCAGGACGGGAAACAAGGTCTTCCGCTTCCCTCTGGAGCCTTAAACTTTGACATATTTATACCCTGTCCCCTGGACCTTTAAAGCTGTGTTCCCCTGAGCCACATAAATGAGCTGGAAACTCATTTAGTGGCACAATGACAATATTTTGTATTCTTTTAAAGAGTGCTGATAGATATGTGGCGTGTCTCAACAAAGACAATCAAGCCAAATTATATGATGTATTCTAATATTGTATATAAATAAAGTTACTACTGATTTTATACTTATTTTTGTGTGTGACAGTTGCAATGTTGCGGGGTGGTATCAGGGTACAGAGAAGTTAATGTGAGACTGAAACAAGCTTTTAGAGACTTTAGAGACGCATGTGTGAGAAGCTGCACATTTTAAGGGGTGTCATGTGAATGCCTCATCGAGAGGAAGTTGTGGATTTTATCAGAACTGAAACCCCAGCGAGTGGAGGTCATTTCTTGTCAATAGTCATCACTTAACACATTTAAAATTAGTTGTGTTCATTTCATCTACCAGCATAAGGCCCTACAGTCGTAGTGCATAAAAATAAAATGTGTTTTAACTGAAAAGGGCGGGGTTTCCTGTCCAAAGAAAAGTCAATGCTGTATGCAGTATTTGAAATATTTTACTCTATAGAAGGCAGCACATGTTTGACACACATTTATGATAGTTCACAGCAGATATGATACTCAGAGTTTATCATCTTGGTTGGCACAGTACAATCACTCGGGTCAGAGAGACTTTGACTGCATGTCAGCAAGGACAAAGAGTCTGGGTTTAAACTCTGCACTTGGAACTGTTCAAGTCTGTCGAAACTGAAAGAGGAAATAACAAATAAACAGTAAAGTAAACATCAGATTTACACCATCAAACAAACAAAAAAGTCCCCTCATTTGTGCCTGTGTGAATCCATATGTGTATGCACCTGGTTCAAACTAAACCTGGGCACAAACATCTGTATAGAACTATTAAAATGTACTGTAAAGGACATGGGAAGTGAAGAGAAAGCATTATATGGCAGGTTATTTAATTTTAGGTTAAGCATGAATGATCAAGCACTAATTCAAACCATTTAAAAAAAAACAGCCCGTCTTTACTATTAAGCTGTTTCTGATGCAGTCAGTTAGAGGGCAACAAAATCAACTTAAAATTAGTTTATTTGTTTAAATTTTATGGAAAAATTAGCTTGAAAGCTCTTTCTTGACGTCAGAAACAGTGGATTGTCAAAGTAAGAACAGGTGCTTTCACCTACATCTTATGTTGGACATCAGCGGATAAAGCTTCGTCACATGACCTAAAGCCTGAGACTTTGGATAGGACAACTGAGCAAACATGAGATGCAGGTGAAAGCACCGGAAAAAGTTAGTAATAAGTCCTTAAGGCAAGTTTAGTTTTTGAGAAGTCTTTTTGTTTAAACAGGAACTCCATTTTGTTTGGGTTTGTTTGTTTTAACCTAGACCCTTTTTTTTCTCCATGTTCTTGTGTCTAAGTGACTCATGGGAACAATGACATTGGTCCAATATGGAAAGACAGTGCTGCAGCTACCAGTGGTGAAACAAGTTACAAAGTAACCCCTCGAGGCAGGGACGCCTTGTTAATTTACATACATTTAAAGTATTACTATGAGAGTCTTACAACATTGTGGAAAGGACAATTCATTTTTCTGTGTGCTTTGCCTGTTCTGGTCTGTTTTGCATCCAAGTCTCGCTTCAGGAGAAGTCTCGTTCTGACATCTCATGAGAGGTGACTTGTTGCAGGAAAAAAACGGTGGAAACATGAATGAGAGTTGGAGAGAGGAGTGTGTGAGTGTATCTTACAGATTATCAGTGTCATGACTGAGTATTGTAATATGAAAAAGTGCAATATTTCAAGGTGAGACTCGGACACCAAACAGACTGGAACAAGCAAAGGCTACGGAAAACCATTTAATCTCTCTTTAGCGTCCCTCTGTAATGATGTCACACACTCTTAATAACAATCTGAGCCTGTTAGTGATAAAAAACACTAACTCTTTTAATAGACGTCAGCTGGCGAGATGCACCTACCCTGACGTTGGCTATATTGTAGCCTGTTTCGCTGCTGCTGGCTGCAGCAATCTCGCTCAATACTGGACGAATTCAAAAATCGTTGTTCTCACAAGTTACTCAGACACAAAAACATGGAAAAATAGGGTGCAGGTTGGAAAAATACCGGAGTTCCACTTTAATATTTGAGTCTTTTTTTATGCTAAACAAATCACATGACTCTATTTCCTGGAGCTTTCAACTGTATCTCCGCTCCTCCAGTCTTCATCAACGAGTAAAGGCGACTCCTTTCATTCATTAACAGCGTGAGATGTGATAAAAGCTCCTGAAAAATCTGGTAAGTGGACTTTGAGTTGAGGTGTTTTTGTCTAAAACCATTTAATCTTTTAGTTTGACCTTTGAGTGGCTTCAGTGTGACTAAAATAAACATCTATGCTTCCCAGGTGTGGTTCCAGTCCTTCGGCACACAACTCATGTAATATGAATGACACAAAAAACAAAGCCCTCAGACCATCAGGGACATGTAGCTTGGCTGCATGCAAAAAAAATCCCAAAAGATCAACAAAAGGATCACTAGAAATCAAAAGACAAAAAAATGTAGCAAGTTGTTTTGGTTTTGAACATTTACCAAACACTGAAACATGTGACCTGTTGCACTGAGGAAGATACAAAAACAGCATGTGCTTAGCCCAACAACATTAGAGTCAAAGGAGTTCAGAAATCTCTTTCACAACATTAATAAAAAGATCTGACTTTGATTAATATCTCTGGAAAGTGGCACAGTATAGTATATCCCTGGTTTTAGATTTAAACATAAGCGTGTCCTTTATCAGAATAATGCAGATTTAGTAGGTAAAATCTGGGGTTCTTTAAAAGCTGGGACCAATAAAAAAGTCACTGTATTTAGGCTTACTCAACAGTAAACAACCTGACATTAACGTAAGTTATATAATTACAGCTATAAAATTAATTTAAAATTAGTTTAATCCTGCAGTTGTTTTACAAAATGTCAAATACTTTCTTCTTGAGCAATGTGGCATGTACAGAGGAGTAATTTGGCAGTCAATGTTCAGAGAGACAGGCGAGATGAGTAAGTCCGTGTCTGTCCTTCATATGGCTCTGCGTGTGTGTGTATGGGGGTGTGTGTGTACGCAAAGCCATCAGCCTCAGTTTCTGCCAGCGTCAGGGGGAGAACAGCACAGTCTTGATGTAAGCCACAGTCGTGAAGTTCAACAACATGTTCACATGTTCGTTCCCCGGAAGCTCTTGTAACTTCACAGGCTGTTTTTGCTTTCCCACCCACCGACCGCACTGGATGGCGCTATTTATGTTCACCGTCCCATCACCTTCACCGTACACCACCGTGGGCTCCACGTCGGGGAACTTGTCAGAGTACTGGAAGGCCTGTGACGTCGGGACGCCGCTGCCGTACAGGCAGTGGACGGCCACGCCGGGGGGAGTGAGGTCAGCCACCAGCGGTTCCGTGTCCTGCCGCATCAGCCAGCCGTCCTCAAAACCAATGTCTGTGTAGAAACGCTTGTAGTCCAGCACAGTGTAGTTGGCGGTGGGCGTCTGCACCAAGACCTGTTGGTGGATGGGGAAAATGTTGTTACTTCTACCAAATGCTAAAAGGAGCTGAGTGTGACATTCAGAGCATTTCCAAAGTTCAGAGTCTGGGGCGGGATTGTCTCCACATGGTTCTCAACATGGAAGTGGCTGAGCCAGTGGCTAGCAGCTAACAGTGCTAACTCAATAAACAGAGCTAACAATGGCAACAATGCTAGCAGAGTTAACACTGTTAACTTGGGGGGAAACCAGAGGGTGGGAACTACGCTTCTGTGACAATATCGTACCATTATCAGTAGTAACTGCCAAATGAGCACAGGCTAACATACAAGAAGTGCTTTTGTCTACTTGTGCAAAAATCATTCTTCTTTTAGCTCTATTTTTGTTTCCACCAAATCTTGAGGGAAATATCTTTCCATTTAGATGCTAAATGCTGCACTTTTTAAATCGGCTTGATGCTAACTTTGTCAGTGTGCTGTTTGATGGGTTTATCAGAGCTTTTCTACTGGAATAAAGTTGCCTGCTGCAGCTTGTAAGAAGGTTGATGAGTTAAGATTGTTCTCTGAAAAACTAAAAAAAAAATAGCTACAAGATGCTAAAACACTTCCTAGAGCTAAGGGGAGCTACCAGAGATTGTATAATAAAAATGGACAACAAGATAGCTCCTTAAAAGTGAAGCCAAAACATCTCAAACGCCCCCTGGTGGCTGGCTGCAATATATAGGCCACCTCCTCCATGTTAATGGATGGGACACAGGCCAAAACCAAAGTACACGTCAAATAAATCTTTCCCAAAGATGGTTTCTGTCATTTTAGTTAGTTCTTACCACGCTACTGTGTGTTTTTAAATTGTTAGTTTTTCTGATAAGTTTGGTTAATTAGTTATTTGATGTTATACAAAGGGGGTTTGACATCACGATCGACAGTCGATGTGCTTGCAATTGGTCCGATGAGTACATGGGCTGGAACTTAATACTGCAAAAATCACTATCGTGCAAATTCTGACGCCAAATGATATCACCAGCACAAGATGGCAGCAGCCATAATGGGATATTTTGGCTTCATTTTTGTACAGTGGGAGTAATCAGAAACTCCTTTTTTATGTACAGTCTATGGGAGCTACAGTGTTACAGGGCTCTGTGGGTTATTACTACTAATTAATACTGTAAAAAAAACAGAAGAAGAAGTAATCCATACAGTTTCAAGTTGATATCTTGTTTTGGAAATTTCCACTGACAACAGATACTGAACCCTTTTGAAGCCGGGGGAGGTGGACAAAAGACAGAACAGAGGAAGACGGAAACTAAATGTGACAAAGAAAGACGGAGAAAATTTAAGCCTCCCTGGTGGGAAAGAAAACGATGAACGCCTGTCCACCACACACAGACCTGATCTTTGGGCCAAGAGTGGGCGTAGGGGAGCAGCCAGGAGGTGGAGACAGCAGTGCGTTGTTGGGAGCGAATCTTCAACGGGCTTATCACAGGGATGCGGTTATTGTCACCTGTAGGCAGAGAAAAGAAACCAGTGACAGAGAAGTAAAACTGAGCAGAGTATTTTCAGCCACAGACCCAAAATCAACAAGGTGAGTTTCATTGTGTGACTTCTTTAAAACAAAAAACACTACTCATGTCCTGAGAGACATACTACTGTTGTAAAGTTTGGAATCTCCGGCCACAAGAGCGAGAAAGTCTTCTTCGCAAACAGACATTATTTTGTATGAAGAGTTTGTTTTGTACGTGGAACACATAACATTGTACAATGGTTCAACCAGACAACTGGAAGGACAGAATGATAATCTAAGGTTTGCTAATCTAGTTTTAGGTTAGCACTATTGGGAGTGGATCAGGGAATATCAGCTGAGCATACTGTCGACTGACAAATCAGTTTAAACCTCTTCATTCCAACCACTAGGTAGACTGCAGAGGGCCAAAAGAAAAATAGGCTCCAAAATATTTAGAGCTCAATTGCACCGTTGTTGTTCAATAATGATCGAGGCTCATTTATGCTTCTCTGGACTGGAGTTTGAATCCTTTAATTCCTCTTCTTCTGGGGCCAAAACGATTTCAAATGTAAAGACTAACATTTGCTGTCTGAATTATACTGTTTTATCTCAGTTAAAATGGCCAATATTTAAGGATAGAACAAAAATATTGATGTAAGTGGTGACTCAAAACTTTTGAATGCCAATGCAACTGAAACAAATGACACACAAATATAAAGTATAATGTATTGCCAAGTATTGTTTAAACACCCTCTCCAGTAAAAGTCAAGTGTTCACCTTTTTAAACTTGTCTATATGGTGTTTTTATATGCCACATGTCATATCATAAGCAAACTAAGTAGTCAACACCATGGCTGAACATTTTCTCCTCGGACCTGCAGTGTCTCAAGAATACAGAGTCAGACGTCCAAGGTTTGTTATGTCACAAACCTAGGGAACCAATAGCAACAACTTTGGGCTTTCCATAATGCTACAGTGAAATGTGGGGAACCCAGGTGTTGCTACGTGTCATATTTTGCAAGTTCAGTTGCAATTTCACTTCACTTTGTCAGAGATGGTGATCGCGGACAAGGTTTAGCTAACATTAGCAGCACTATTAGCGGTTTGATAAGTAGACAAGCTAAAGACTCATGTTATCTATTACTGTCTACAGGCAGAAGTTGAAGTGATGAGCAGGTACGCTCCAGCTGCAGACAAGCGTCTGAGGGGTGGGGCTAATTTGCGTATTCATAACTTCAGGAATACTAAATGGAGGCAAAGGCTTAGAGCTGCATTTTAAGGTATGAAGGGATGTCATGTGTAATCTTGATGACTGCAGATGTGTTTCTAAGGGTTTAATTAGTTCCTAAAGAGGATCTTTAATCCTTTGTGTGTCAGTTACAGGTCAAGTGGGGCAGGGAAACATTTACCAACATACAGGATCTGATGTAACTGTCCTTTATGCAATTTGGCCTGAGCAGTTATGAAGTAATGCAACAGTGGAACAAAGAGTGATGAGAACAACTGCTGCACATTATTGGGGTTATTCCACAGGCCTTTCCCATCATATCATTTCAAACTGCACTCAACGATCACATCTTAAGATTTGAGGGACTTCACTGCCCAGTAAGGATGTAACATGACACCATTAAACTAAATTTTTAATGGCGAAAAGCAATTGAGGTTAGAGAGGCATCTTTGTCCCAGTTAACTAGCATTAGCAAGTTGGTCTCAGGGGACCATTCACCCGTAGCTGCTCAGAAATAACTATTAGATTTGGCATTTCAGTTTTGTTTCCGAGCACTGACCGCTTCAGACAACAGCAGATATTTATTTGGACAAATGAAACATATCTATGATGTCTTAAGAGGATGGAACATTTGTCTCTTGATTAAGTCACAAGCCAGTCCTACCACCTCAAGAGTGATGCCTAAATTATAGGTTGCCATCAAAAAGCAAGCATTAGGTTTATCTTTTATTGTTAGACCAACGCGCCTCAGCTTGTAGCCTTCATCTGGGTCATCCATAGAGGCCACAAGCTGAAACATGTTGGTCTAACAATAAAGTTTTTCTGTATACTGCAGTTTTACCTCTTCAGACTTTTCCCTTCTTCATGCACCTTAGAAGCAGGTGAAATTGTGCTGGAAATTCCTTATCTGATTCAACGTTATCTCTTTGTTTTTCTTTTTGTAATATCATAGTTCTTATCATGCGGTCTTCTTTACTCTTTTCATTCTGGACTTCTCTAGACAGCTACAACAAAACATAATACAGGCTTTGACCCCGAACATATACACGCTAAAACTGTTTCCATAATACAGCTTCCATCTCTTACCAGAGGTGACCACGCGGAGGGTCTTGGCCACCCCTGCCCATGGCGGTCCCAGAGCGATGAAAGCTTTGATGTATCTGTCTTTCCAGGCCTGTGGCTGCTGGTTGAGGAAGTACAAGGTGTACATGTTGCCCATGCTGTGAGCAATGAGCACCACGGGCCCGCCAGCCTTCTCCGCCATCTCTTCAATCATGTCCTGCAGCCTCTGGAAATACTCTTTATTCTCATCTGAGAGAGGACAAAAGAACAACGGAGAAAATTAGTAAACAAACTTCCCCCACTGGCCCAGCTGTGAGTTTCCCTGCAATTCCATTATTAGGTTGGGGCAACTCCAAGATAATACGGTCTGATTGCTTCCTGGTTTGAAGAGATGAGCTCTCAAGCGAGTGCACCAGCTGAAATATGTGGTCTGATGGGGAAAATTTCCCACACCTACTCATGCTATGTGTCCCTTTTTATTCTGACTTTCCTCTTTCAAAATAAACAAACATGTTAATGCCTACTCTGGTTTTGTGTTGTGTGGATTACACACAGCACAATGGATTACTTCTACAAGATATTTTTTATTTAAAAAGTTTAGAGTTATGGTTCAGGAAGTTCTGCTGACGGACCATAACTCTTTCTGTGTGTCCCATGTCGTAAATGTTCCAACTGCTTTGACAAACAAAGCACAGACAGGCTCTCCAAACACCAGCTATTATGTTTTGTGTACTTATATTTCAGTCCTCGTGAAGAGCAGATACACAAGTGCTACGTAAATCATGAAAACCATAAGAATGAAAAGGTGTATTTTGGGTTTTATAGGTCATCATTGATCAGTTAGGATAACAGCTCAGGGGATGAATGTAAGTGTATGTGTATGGTTGCTTACTGGGAGCTTTCCTCCAATCATAGGGAGCTCCTCTGACATCATCATCTCTGGTGTAGCCCCACTCCACCAGCGCCTGCACTATAGTGAAGAAGTACATGCCTAGGAAACACACACACACACACACACACACACACACATGCAAGCAAACAAAAAAAATAAAGCATCATACATTTCAGTCTCATACCCAGAGAGAAAACTAACAATGTCATTCTTGTTCATCTGTATTTGTGAGGATGGATTTACGCCCTGAGAGTGAGGACATTTGGACCAGTTTTCACTTCTCTAACGAACTGTTTGGTTTGGTGCCTTTAGCTCACCCACACTGCGTTTGCTGGGGTCCAGATACTCCAGTGAATACGTCTGTCCGAACCCTGGGACGCGGATGTCCACGCCCGGAGGGGACGTGGTGCTGTGTGTGGTGCTGTTGTAGATCAGCCTGCGCACGCAAGCACACATGCACACACACAAACACACAGACACACACACACACACACACACACACACACAAGGAGAATTTGATCAGTGTCAGTTCTGTGTCTGCAGTAAACCACACACACACACACACACACACACACACAAGAAAGAAACACTTCCCATTTTGTTAGTTTTGTGTGAGATCAACTTCCCTAACTCTAAAACTCGTGCGAGAGGACATCTAGGTTTGGCAGAAGCAAACATTAACAGAAGATATTTTCAAACTAAAATGAAATTCAGATTTTTCAAAGGCTGTAAATCTATCTAGCGATGCTAAATAATCGCTCTAACTGTTTTTGGAAGTGCAAATTCTAATTAACATTATTTTAGTTTAACTTATGATTGTTAAAACTCTGAGTCCTGCCCTCATTTACCTGAATTATTTAAGTTATCTGACTAAAGCTGTCAATCAGTGACTCAGATACTAACACCTGTGCTGTGTCCATTTAGCCTGACTCAGCTTAACATGTACAAACCTGTAGCATGACTCATGTCACACACACAGAGGCTCTGTCATTCAAGTAGTCTAGGTTCGGATTATTTCATGAATTTGGGTTTGGGAGGAGGAGGAGAAAAGATGCTGAAGCCGCAATTTGTGTCAAAATCTGTCCTCCTACACGGAATTATAACTCGGTCAAGTCACACAGACATGATACATATGTTTAAAGATTCTACACTTCCAAGAGATCCACTGATCATCGTGAATATACGTACATCCACTTCCCACAATGACAGAGAAAAGACGCTCTTTACAACTGTGGAACTTGCCTAAGAATCATATCACGTTTATCAGTTTTCTTCAGTATCAAAGTAATCCAGTGACAGCTGTCTGACTCCAAGGCAACATTTAACTTCCTGTTTACATTCCCCAAAGCCCCCAAATTATGAGAACTGCAATTTCAAAACGTAGAGCATGATTCTCCTGCAAAAAAACAAAACAAAACAAGAATAATACTGCTGTACAGAGGCAAAAGACCTTCACTGTATTTTTGGAATAATAAGGACCTTCTCTGTCAGGTGGACAAATGTCCTGTGTCCTCTGTTGTTTATAAGTTCTGGAGAAAACAGGACAAAATCCCATAACTCCACTCAACGTTCTCTGACTTTGTTTTGTTGTGCTTAGAATGAAGTTATGATGCTTTCCATCTGTGATGGGAAGTCGGTATTTCCGAGTTCCCTGTTGGAAATTTCAACTTGGAATGTTCCCTGAAGCGGGATTTCCTACTTTGAAAACTGGAGAAGGTTCACCAACCCTGACCTCGAAATCCAATATGGCTGCTCTGTGCATCAACAGCAGTAAAAGCCACAGTAACATACTGTTTATTAGCACTTATGTCTTATTTGTGTCTCATTACAACAGTCGTACACACAGTTCTGACCAACCTGTGGACATGCTGCTACAGTGTTATGTGTATATGTATGCATTGTTATCAACTGGTATTGGTTTTCCCAACTTGTTAAACTGCAATGCAATCAACTCTGTAGTGATGTCATTCCCAGCTCCGACCTTCGACTTACAAGGTAAATGGAACGGAGCATTACTGTTACAGTCTTAATCATATTATATTACGTGGTTAGTTTCTTGATATACCACTAGATTCTATCTACGTCACTGTTATTATCATACAGTATATTGTTTACTGTAATCAACAACAAAGTGAGAGATCAAATGGAAGTTGATGCCCTTATTAATCTGCATACAGTGCAAAGGCAGAGTACCTTAAGTTTGTAATAGGGGTCAAAAGTCAAGCATTTTTATGTTACTAAATATTTTTAAAAAGCAAAGAATTGCCAAAGTTCCAATATTATGCCTACAATTCATTTAACTGGACACCAAAACAATGCTGAAGTATATTTTCTCTGTTCTACACTCTGGTGAGTTGAAGTCTTTTGCCTTTGTAAAGCAGAATAGGAGTCACAGAATCCATTAACACATGATGGATCCATTCATTAGTGGATTTCGGTTGACAAATCCAACATGTACATGTACAAAATAAGCAATCTTTACATAGTAAGTTGCTGAATAACCTACACTACTGAGGCTGAGAGTTTGCTGACTTAATCACTGTCCTCTATTTGCATTTACCATTATCCTGTGAATGCCACTTGTGTTCATAGTGGCCACTGTTCAGCTGAAGTCACATGAGCTGGCTTTACGCCCAAACATAAGCGAAAGATGGCTCCTGAGCTTTTGGTTAACTGTCTTGTTTATAACCACAGTATCATGACAGTGAGGCACATGAGTGTAATCATATGATCAGCCAGTTATACCAGTTATCTGCATTTCACAATAAAAGCACGTCATTAGTCAAGATAACGTAGTCCAAGATTATCAAATGAGTCCTATAACTGCAGTTTAAGAGGCTGTCAGTTTAGAGTTACACAGATGAGAAGTAACAGAAGCATTTTATCTGGCTGATATCACATTAGCCTGGATAAGTAAAAGCACTTCCTAAGCACAGGGACCACAACAATAACTCAACATTAATGCAAAATGTCTTTTTAATTCCATCACGACAGTTCTTATTGGAGCTCACATATCTCATGTCAAAATGAATAAAAAAATGACAAAATAATATAAATATCTATTTCCTTGTTCCAATAAAACACCAACAATCATATGACACGAGAAGCTGAATGGCTAAAACACAGGCTGACTCAATACCTGACCTCGAAGGGTTTTTCAGTTGATGCTGATGGAGACATCTATTCTATCTCACCCTCGTGTGTCCTTTCATACCATGTTGACTAACAAAGGGTTCAAAGGTTAGTTTATCCAATGTAGGTTGATAACGGTCAACATAAAGTCGACCAGGTCAACGACCCCGTCTACCTACACCCGTCATCCTATCAACAGCACCTCCAGGAATCTGTAGTTTGGAATTTGTACTACAGCATGTTTTCACTAACGTACCCTGCAAAAACAGCAAGGTTTGTTTAACATATTTGCACACCTATACCACAGAAAAATATAACACTGATCACCACATATTAACAGCTAATTTTAAAACGTAATTTTCATGATCTCTTCAGATAAAATAAGATAGGGGTAAAAGCTGAAAGAAACGACAACATCAGATTTCCCTGCTGCTCTGATGTCATTAAATGAGAAAGAGGTGACAAAAACGAGAACATCTTGTGCATTTTGCTGAGGTGGATGAATTTGTCACTAACAAACAGTATTTTTTAGACTTGCACCGATTAATCGGCAGTGCTCGGAATCGGGCCGGTTTTCACGTGATCGGCCGTGACCTGTGACCGGCTGGTCAGTCTAAAATATGCCGATTTAAAACGCCGGTTAAATTTCTGCCCGCCGCATGATTGACATCGTGAAGGAGAGAAGGAAAAAGCTGTTAATTGTCCGTGTTAAACTTACTGCTGCACTGTGCCGCTTGAAACTGACAAGGCGCGTGTCCGCATGCTGTAAAGTGGTTTGAAAAAAATGAAATCGGTCCAAACACTCTGCAAATCGGAAATTGGGATCGGCCCAAAAAATTTTAATCGGTGCAAGTCTATTTATTGTTTTATCGTTGTCTGAACGTGAACAGAAAGACCCAGGTCATACCTTATGTTGTCTATCCAGCAGTCTATGGCCACAGGGACCAGCAGCTCCAGGTTGAGCCACAGAGTGAAGAAGGTGTCCGTCTTTTTGTAGCAGATGTAATGGACCACACTGGGTTTATCCAGCTTCGCCTCCAACTGGTTTCCTAAATCCCCTGGAACTGCAATGAAGCCACAGTAGCAATGAGTTGCATATCAGCTTCATCACTGTCACAGCAAGACTGTCCTAAATGACTGATGACTAGGGCTGGGCGATATGACCAAAATCTCATATCCCGATATAGGTCATTTCATATCCCGATAACGATACCTATCCCGATATAGCACATTTTAATCCAATGAATAAAAAGTTGCATAACAGCCCAAAGCAATATGGTTGTCACGTTACCAGATTTTTGAAGTTTGATACATTCTAGTACAAAAATTTTTTATCCTATACTAGTGGTGTAAGAAAATATCGATACGTTGAAATATTGCGATATTTCGTTTTGCAATACTATATCGATTCTCAAAAGTACTATATCGATATTTAATCAGTAGTTTTAATGCAAACACTTCTGGCAGTGGTTATTTTGTGTGTTGTATTTAACCCTCCAACCGCTAGTTCTGACAGTATGAAAATACATTGTTTACACAGATTATATACCTATAATAGCATGGAGTGTTCTTTATACCATGTTCTGTTTTGTTTATTTAGATTGGTACCTTCGTAAGTGTAAAATTAACGGAGACTGTATTGTTTTACACACAAATCAAAAACGTGTCCAAATATCGATACTTTTGACAGCCTTAAAACAATGTATGTTCATGTGCGAGGCAATTTCTCATGATGGATGTCATACAGTAAATGCATACAATTTAAAAAAACTTCAAAAAAGACTGACCCCTAGTGGAAATTTTTAACATCACTGACTTGTTTTAAGGGCCTGTGAAACTAATTATACCTTTTAGCCTCATCAATGTTTGTTCAACTGTAAAGATTGCCCAACATGTTTAGACAGAATTTTGTAAAGATGTGTCTAAATGCCAAAAAAAAGAAAATGAAAAAGGAAAAGGGTATCATTTGTCTGATGTGTAGGGAAATAAATGGTAGATAACCTGAGGTAATATTTCTTGAAATCACATAGTCAGCACTGTCAAAATGAAAACTGACTCAACAATATTTTGTCTAAGTGTTATTTTTTTCAGAAATGTTTTCATTTGAGCTTTTCTTTTGATAAAACAGCACCAAATCTCAGAATGAGCCAGCATGTTTATCCACTACTATGGCTCCATGTTTGCAGTAACAGTCACAGCTTAGAAAATGTGTTGCTTCGGATTGTATTCTCTGACAGTGAGTTCTGAATTAGTGAATGGTCTGTCTGCTAGTTTTGCATTCTCTCGCACTTACAAATTAGATGAACAGGCCCTTCTGGTTGCCTCACTGTCCGTTTAACACACAATTACAGAAACTAAACACAGGCTTTCGTCTAGAACTGTCATGTTGTACTGTTTGTGGTTCTTTGGAGGGATCAGTTTGAGTGTCAATAGTCATTTAAAGGTTTGTGCAATGGCTGTTTGCTCCTACTGTACTATTAATAAAATAAATCACAGGACAGTAGCATCTAACTGAAGATAGATGGAAAGTAAGGAAACATGTTTTCCTAATGCCACATTTATGTGTGTTTTATAACACCAATCCATTGTCTTACATGACTAAGTGATATACAAATAGTCATTCTGAGGGAGATAAGTCACCTTTACCTTCACAATTATTACTATTATTGGTATAAACACATACATACTACGTGCATGGACACATTGGCCATTAAACCACAAGCACAAATAAAACAGCAAGGGATCACTGTAGGTCAAATAGCTACACAGGCTCTTATCACACGTATGTATGTAGGCAGACAGAGGCTGTGGTTGTAACTTAGCCAAACACAGATAAGATTCCTCTGAACCCAAGACCCTTTCAATAACTGAGTGGAGGGGGAGGACATGTACATGACAGGGGCTGTAAACCTGGGTTATGATTTGAAATAAACATAAAAGTGACACACATTATTGTAGGATTAAACAGAGTCTAGAAAGGTCTAGGCATGCAGACCTCCCTCAGTCTCCTGAGGAGCTGATAGGCTGCAGTGCTGAGAGTCATGTTGTGTTCCAGCTCAGTCATATGACCAGAGTCCAGCTCGGACTGTAAACAATCAACCGTAAGCTGCCCTCACTGAGCACAAGAACACAATGTACAGGATGTATAAGGACAACACGGTTTAAATGTTTACCAATCTCACAAATGCATACCAACACTGGTGTGGTATTACGTTCTTTTTCTGCTAATCATCGGCGATAACCGAGCTCTTTTCCCTTAAAATACACAGCCAAACTCCGTTCGCGAATATATCAACGTAAGACGCCTTCCTTAAAAGCGAAATTAAATCCCCAACAAACGATGACTTCACACATTTTCGGGATCGACGGGAACCTATTTTCGATACAGCACAAACGTAATACTCAAAACTGCTCTTCTTCAAATAAAATGCGACATATAACCGGGCTTTCTTCGATGAGTCGTTGGGTATTTTACTGGAGGAAGATAATGGGACCAACAGGCCAAACATTAACAAAAGTTTAAATTTACACGACGTATAAATTAAATTACATAAATATTTGCTAGCCGAATTGAAGACTGCCAAACAGTAATTTTAAAGGTGTTGAAATAAACTTTAAGCTTCATAAAACATTTGACAGAAGCAAGGAAGAGCTTAAATTGATGTTATTTTGAATGGAGTTTGGCCTATCTTGAATATCGCCCTCCGTAGCTAGCAGCTGAGGATGGCAGTGAGTTGCGCAATTGTTTAGTTTAGCAACAGACAGTGAGCTGAACAAGACTGGAAACACTGAAGACAACACTTACTGAGGACCACGGGAGGTTTCGTTAGCTGACAAGGCTTGTC
The DNA here is from genome assembly GCF_006386435.1 of Epinephelus moara. Taxonomy (NCBI): domain Eukaryota; kingdom Metazoa; phylum Chordata; class Actinopteri; order Perciformes; family Serranidae; genus Epinephelus; species Epinephelus moara. The sequence goes on along the minus strand of NC_065525.1, from coordinate 13,108,169 downwards.
GCCGGGACATTTCTCCAACGGTCTCCCGCTGCTCCGAGCCGACAACAGCAACAATAACAAACCGACTTGGAGCAGCGAAGAGAGGGCGGTTATCCGGTGCCAAGCCGCCATGGCTCCTGATGTCTCATAGCCAAGAGCTCATGATGGTCGCCTCCTCGGTGTGCAGCTCTGCAGGGGTGGTGGTTTGATATTAAGAGCCTTCAGACAAGATCTATCACAATGTGCCCGATCAGGGAAGAAGAAGGTGGTGATCACGAGGTCCTCATGACAGAGCAATTCACCCGGCAACGCAACTCCAGCAGCAATCAAGTCAAAAGTCATCGACCGCAGATGTAGTCCGACGGACAGGAGAGATAAAGTTAAACATTTGTACTGGATCTGAACTAATGATTTGGCACACGTGACTTTTGTGAAATTAGATTCTTTATTATAAGTGGAAACAACCACAGTTGGCATGTATTCAAAACAGTGTACATTCACATCATTACTTTAATATCTGTGTATAAGCTACTATAAGTATGAGCCTGAGGAAAAAAACTGATCTTATCATAATTTTACACATATAAGTCTGTCTAAACATATATAAATCCTAAGGAATATTACAGTCACATCATACACAATAAAAACAGGCTATTGGTGAGGTCACTATAACCTATAATAATCTTTAATCTAATTATTAGTCACACTCTAGCTACCCATATAAAATGACAAATATATCATTGTGTGTGTGTGTGTGTGTGTGTGTATGTGTGTGTGTGTGTGCACACATAATACTGATGTGATGAGTCATTAATCACCCATCAAAAGTAAACAAAGCAGGTTTGTCTATTTTTGTACAGATCTATGTAACAGGAGTTCCAGTTGCCTGAATAGACTGTACACAGACTACAACATTAAATGAACCATCCTAAAAATCCCTAATACTACGTTTGTAATTATTGTAAGTCGATCACCAGCAAACATAAGGAAGACAACAAACTACACAGCTTGGATATAGACATATACAGATTAGGGTCAAACCTGTGGAGCTAGAACAGTGACGGTAAGCTTTGGCACTGATAATTAAATATGTCACTGAAAAAGGAAATGATGGCACTGAGAAAAGTTCCACTGAAACAAAAAACACAGGCATCAAAATGGTTTTATATTTCGATTTGTTTTACATTCTGACATGGGTTTTCAGCTACAATTCATTCAGGGTTAGATTACTTGCAGGTCCAGATTGGTTTGGAAGTGCCGCACTTATTTGGGTTTGGCGGGGTGTTGATAAAGGTTGGACTTATGTGGAATGTGTTTCTTGCTTGACACTTGTACAGACTCAAAAGTCAGCAATATACAAATCCAGCACTCCATGTGTTTTTGTTTTTTAAACTCTTAAATGCTGCTGTCTGCTATATGGGTTCAAATCGGATGTCAATCTCTTTGGGTGTCTCTGATTTGCCCTCCAGGATTTGCTGGATTAGGTTGAGCACCCTCTCGTGGAACACTATGTCCAGGTGGGCCAGCCCTCGGAACTCTGTGACATGGACGGGCTTGTCCTGCTGTCCCACCCAGCGTTTGCAAAGACTCATGCTGAAGCTGTCCACTGTGTCATCCCCGTCGGCGTAAACAAAGTCCACTGGGTCTGAGTTGGGAAACTCCTCGTCGTAAATGTATGTCACGGGAGTTGGAAGCCCCACACCATACATGCACCACACCTCCACACCAGGTGGGTGGAGATCACTAGTAAGATTCTTGGTGTCCTCCCACATGTGCCTGGAACCAACAAGAGGATAATGTGATTGTAAAATAATACAAGGATGACATGGTTGTCCATAGTGAGATAATCAGGAATGAATACACTTAAAATTGAGGTGGATAATGATACATGTTTTGGCTCATCATGGCTGTGTAGTAACATTAAAGCTGTTAGTTACCAGCCATCCTCATAATCGATGTCTGTGAAGAGGCGCTGGTAGTCCTGGTGGGTGTAGTTAACAGTTGGTGTGGAGATGAAGACGTGGTCCTTTGGCCAGACATCCTCAGACGGCAGCATCCAGGGATTAGTTGTTGTCATCCTCTGCTCCTCGCGGATCTTGATGGTGGAAATCATCTGGATGCCGTCGTTTTCACCTGCAGTGAACAGCAAGTCAAAAATATGGGAGGGTTTTAAATCACAGTTACAGGTGCAATATGAGAAGCGAGAATTTACAGGTTCGCAGAGATGGATTATTTCAAAAATGAAATAATTCGATATTTTAATGTTTCACAAAGTAGCACTGCCTGTATTGTATTGTATTTTCGGTACGTAGTCATTACCTGATGTCAGGACTCTAAGTGGTTTAACAGCACCCCCCCATGGAGCTGCCAGAGAAATGAAGCCTCTGATGTACTTGTCCTTCCATGCCTGAGGCTGGTGGTTGAGGAAGTAGAGGACGTAGTGGCTGCCCATGCTGTGTCCCAGCAGGTAGACAGGCTCCTGGTACTGGTCGTACATCTCCTCAGTCAGGTCCCGCAGCCTTACGAAATAGTCTTCATTCTCATCTGCGGGAGGGAAACAAAACAATGAGCTAAAACGGGCTAAAAAACTAAGAAGAGTTGAGTTAGGTTGATAGTACAATAACATCACAATAACTTCAGGGCTCTAAATATATATTATATTTTTCTAAATTACACGCACAAAAAATATTTTTACATGCACCAAATTGTTTTTTACTGCAGCGTATTTGTTCTTCCTTATCCACACTTCTTCACAGCTGCATCTGACCAAAATTACAGTAACATACAGCGAAACGACTTCAAATGTCATATGGTCATTGGAACATTTTAAGCAGCTTCTCAGCAAACCTAATACAGAAATCTTTTTTGAAATCATATTAGGCCTTCTTTGGTGACTTATTTTCTTCTATTTTGTATGAATATTTATTCATATGATGAATAAATAAATATTACAAACTAAATATTGACCTCTACACTTCAATTACCAACTTCCCATGATTACATCAGCTTTCAGCACTACAGCACTAAAATCCCATATGAGGAGGTGTATCCATTGTAGTGATACATTTAAATATTAAGTTTCACTGGTCACTGGGTCACATTACATGGAAGTTATTAATAAAACTACCATTATTTTCTATTAAAATACTTATGCAAAATAACTACACATAACTACACATTAATAATGAACGTAAGTGTGCTACATGAGACCAATTAAGTATAATCAAGTCATCATGAAGGCATTGAAAACACATTGGCACTGTATTATTTAAACAATAGGCTAATACACTGATGATGCATAAATCATGCCCCAGCAGTTAAAAGGAGGGGCTGGGAGGTTTCCACCACCATGGAGCCAGTTTCATTTCAGTTCCTGCACTTAATTTCGAACCATTCCGAGCATTTTGACCCAAAATAAATTGGTTTCAGAACCAAAAAGTTGGTTCTCTGATGGAACCATACAATAGAGGGTTTTGTTTTGACCTAAGGACGAAGTGAAAAGCTTAGGTTAGGTTAGGCTATACAAATTACCGCCACAAAAAGTCTGTAAAGTCATGTTCAGCATGATGGCGCTCTGTAGTCTAATTTAGCCACTTGTTAGCACCTTTTTTAAGACACACAAAGGCTTCAAAATTCACGGGTGGGTGATTTACTGACATTTTTTAAGTCGGAGTGAATGTCCGTCGAGTATCCAACTCAAAACTAACTTCACCGTGGCGCTGCGGCCCTGGTGGGCTTGACTGCAGTATTTTATGGCGCTGCTCTTGCGCTCCACTCCATGTACTGTCAGTGTCCTCTTTTTGGTCTGTCATGTTGGCAGTTATAAATTTGTTTTCACTGCCTCAGACAACATATGTGAGGCACGCATAGACCGTGACATGGGAGCATGAGAAAAGTGTCGATTGGTGAGTCTTACTGTCAATCCATGAGTCTGCAGCTGTACCAAGTTAGCTCTGAATGTAGAGCTGGAAATTACATTTACAGCTCAAATTATATGTGCTCTATTGTGCATATGCACGTGGTTTATCAAGCCCTTAACTTAATAAAGTTATAATACAGTATGTCAATGTTGTGTTTACAGCTTGTTCTGCTGCCCCCTGTTGGCCAAAAAATCTACTGATGCAGCTTTAATATCAATAATATCAATCAGTGAGTTTTAATCAGTTCTGTATGAAAGAGGCCTTTAATTGTCTGATGTATTTTTGTTCTCTCATCTAATGTTTTCACTGAATTCTGTAGTTCCACCCATTTAGGGAAAGTGAGCCCAAATACAAACTACATAGGACATTATCACTTTAACAATACAAGCTGAGTTGGTCTGCAGGCTCCTTTTCCCTTACTGACGTACTTTTATTCTTCCACGCCAACACATGCTAGATGTACTGTACAAAGCTCGTCCAACCAACCAGTTACAGTCAGAGTGTGTGTGTGTGAGGGTGCATGTGTAGATTTGCTCCTTACTAGGAGCATATCTCCAATCATACGGCGCTCCTCGGACTGTCTCATTGCGGATGTATCCCATGTTGACCAAATGTTGCACCATGGTGTAAAAATAACCTGCAAAAAACAACAGCAGACTCAATCAATACCAGATGTCTCAATCAACTTTACTTGGTAGAAAGTGGCTGAGCTACAAGTGCATGCAAGATATTTTTTAATTAAGACATCATGTAGGAATTAAGCACTGATCTATACAACAAATTTCTCGGTGTCATTGCTTTCATTAAATATTTTAACATTTCTGTATCATTCGACAAAGAAAAGCATGAAAAGGTTGCAGGATCCTCAAACCCCCAATCCACCAGTTCAGATGTATTTTTCTCACCAGCCAGTTTGTTATTGTCAAGAAACTCAATGGGATATGTCTGCCCAAAACCTGGCACCCGCACCTGCACCCCTGGTGAGTTGGATGATAGCCGAGTCGTCCTGTTGTAAACAAGTCTGGGACACGCAAATGTTATGTCAGTCTAGTCGGGCAAAAACACAAATGTGACTCTAATCATTTCTGAAAGGGAACAAAAATATTGTGTTTGTGTCATATGTAACACAGGAGAAGGCAGGTCAGTCAGTGTTACCTAATGTTATCAATCCAGCAGTCTACACCTATAGGCATGAACATGTTGAGGTCAATCCACAGGGGGAACCAGTGTTCGGTTTTCTTGTAGCACAACCAGTGGACCAGTGTCGGCTTGTCTATTTTAGCTTCCAGACGGTTCCCCAAGTTCCCTGGCACTAGACACACATACAGATCACATTAGTGAATCACATGGCAAGGTTAGCACTGAAAGGTTCAGTATACTGTCAACCTGTTGTCATTCCCAGGTCGTCAAAAACTGACACTTTCTCACACACCTCAGCGTATAACACTGACACTGTGGGCACCCTTTGGCGTCTCTTTGAGACTGACTGTGCTTTACTACAATATAAACCCATCCACTGATATGTAAAGCCAATAGTCAGTGCTGTTTTAATGTAAGGTTATGCAAATTACATCTCTCTGTCATGCACTTACTTTACTCGTGATGCATCAGCAAAATGTTACATACATATTTTAACACAAAACATGATGTTTTTTCTAAATATAAGTCGTTGCCTAAACCCAACTGTGACCATCTGACAACTTTAACCACATGTTACGAGTTTCACCCGGGAGACAGCTGTGCATCACATACAGATGTTAAAAGCTGCGGTTCTTAAAGGTGTGAAAGAGTGCCTTCAGTGTCGACATCACCCGAGAGGGGCATGAGAAAGCATCGGTATTTGATGACCTGGGATGCAGGGGACACTAAATATAACCTGGAAATTACACTTTAATTCTAATCAATAACATTTTCACATAAAGTAGTGCAGAAAAATGAATCAAAGCAGAAAATGAAGTGTTTGATGCTCACAGTTTCCTGGGGGAGGACTCCAAACCCCCCCTTTCATATGTGTGAGCCCCCAAAATTGAAACGAAACCTACGCCCTTGCCTGGGAGCATCTGTATTTTAAAACCTGGGATGAGAACACCTTGATACTGTAGGGCAGTGGTTCTCGACTTGGGAGTGGCAATGGATCTCAAGATTAATCTGGGGTGTCACAAGATGTTTATTGAAATAGGAAAAGAAGACATTGTTTTGCTACATTAATTCAAATACATTTTTGGACTCTAGAATGTGTGTTCTTTTGTGAAATATTGCAGATGTATTCCTCTTCAGGCCTCTAACAAGTCTTCGAAGGAAACTGAAAAGTTTAAAGGGGAAAATCACTCTTTGGTAAACACATGCAAGCTGTGACAAGGGTCACAAGTCGACTCTGCCTCATTTTTAGGAGTCACTAGCTCACTTGTAATTGAATGGTCTTATTTGCACCTTACACTGTATAAGAGAGAAACAATTGGGAGGGACTACAATTTAAACTCAACTCTGGGTCTCAAAAAGGTTTGGGACAGCTCCGCAGGTAGGATATATAAATGAATGACATACAATCTGATCTTTGTTCCCTTTGGAACACTCCATGACATAACTGTGTGTGTTTTTAGTTGTAGTTAGTTTTATTTTAAAGCTCCCTCTTCATGTGTCATGTCTTAGTTTTACTTCCTGCCTTTGTGATTGATTGCCCCAGGCTGATTTCACCTGTCTCTCATTAGCCTTGCTGTCACCTGTCTCTCTTGTATTACGTCTGTGTTTTCCCTGATTTATTGACTGTGTCTGCATGCACAAAATATTCAGAATCTTGCCATTACTCCTAAAAACACATCATTCCCACTAAGCTGCTTATGTGGTCAGTGGAAAGGAATATTAAATTAATATTCCTGTATACATGCAGGTGCTTAATCCAACTAATGTACACTAACATGTTTTTTATCATTTCAAATTATGGACAAAAGGGACAGCTGTTACTTGTGCTGGGATTTTTTCAAAGTTTTTCACCTCTGGCAGTCTTTTGATATTTGGGCATATACAAAAACTTGATGATGTCCAAGTCTTTCATGTCGTTTAAAACAGGTGTGTTTCTCCTTCTGACCAGAAATGTGGGCTTTTCTTTTGGGCATGTATCTCCACCCCAGCCTTGCATACTGATGGCTAGTGTATTTGTGTAAAATATATCAGAGCTGACCGTAAGAAGGCAAGATGCTGCGTGTGGCAAACTGAGCTAAAAAAGGTAGAGCAGGCGCCCCATGTACAAGGCTGTTGCTGCAGCGGCCCGGGTTCGACTCCAGCCTGTGGCCCTTTGCTGCATGTCACTCTCTCTCTCTCTCTCTCTCTCTCTCTCTCTCTCTCTCTCCCCTTTCACACTTGTCTGTCCTATACATTAAAGGCTTAAAAGCCCCAAAAAATATCTTAAAAAAAACAAAAACCCAACTGAGATGCAAATGCACTGTACACAACTTTACAGTTAAAACCAACAATAATACCAGCATATCCCATATGTAATTTTAAATCTAAGTCTTATTTCGGAATATCCACACATAATATGGTTTCATTAAATTAAAAATATTGTCATATTCTGAATAATAGTGGAATATTAGTGTGCATGCGAACATACCCAGTGTCAGATTGTCTGCATTCCTGGCTTATGTCCCTTGTCTGGATTTCCTCTCTGTGTTCATTATGTCATTCTGGTTTGTTCTCAATTTAGTCTTCATGTTTTTTTCATTTGTACTTTAATGTTACCTCAGCATGCTCCCTTTAGTTTTTGTTGCCTGTCTTTTGTCTTTTAGAATCAGCGTTATGTTACTGAAGCTCGCCTTCTGTTCCTTCAACCTACCTGTTTTGAACTGTGAAATGCAACAAACTATATCTAAAGATGCAGGCCAATATTCACCATGACACCTGCACTGTACATTTTTTTCACAGTATCTTGCAGAATGCGTGACATTACTGTACAGTGGATTAAAAAAAATGTGCATAGTAAAATGTTTGTGCTGACTAAGCAGTGGGCTTTCTCTGTGTTTCGTCAGATATTTATTTGCAAGTGATTTCCCAACTGTTCAAAATGTGGAAACCCTCAGCTCAGAGCTCCTCTGCAGCTGCATGGATCCCAGTTTGGACAATGACCTTTTGACTGCAAACAAAGAGTCATAAGCAGTGGGAAGTGAAAATGTCCTGCAGCGTAATCTTAAAACGGACAACAGAATCTGATTCCTGGTAATGGCAGCGTACACAAAAACCTACTGTCTTGAATAACAAATTAGTTTAATCTGTGACTAATGTGATACTTTGCACACAGAGTCAGTGTCAAACATACTGAGTTGCATGATAACAGCAAAGAGGGACGCATACAATTCTGCTTGAAACTTCCTATAACACCTAATACACTATGTGTATAAGGTGAAGAAGATGTTTTTACTGCACTACATCACAATCAAGGGGCTATAATACATTCTTTTACTGTCTTTTGATGTCACAGACAAAGTGCTATTTGGTGACAATTTAATATTATGTAGTCATTTTACAGCTTAATAACACTAACAGATTTTCCTGTATTATGAGAGTTGCTCACACACTTATACAACTATGTGTCGCACCTTTTTCATGCTGATGTCCTTACAGTCACGGTGACACTACAGCAATATCTATCCACTTACCAGAAGCAGAAAACATTCAAGATTCATCTGTTCGCAACACATTGGAATCAAATACAGACAGAAAACCATATGGTACCTCATCAAGAAGAGTTCGGCTGAACGGGATCGTTTTCTGTCATTTTCATTTACCTGAGAAAACTGTCCTGAGCCTGACTGAAGAGTTAGCAGAAGTACTGAGTCCTGCTACATCACAGTAAGAGGTGTTGGGGAACTCTTCTCTAAATCTTTACAGTAACTATTGTGTAACTGCTACATTTTCTGCCAGAGTGATGGGAACTGAGCAGTTTGACGCAGTTGCTTCAGCTGTTTTGGAGTTAGAAAAAACGTCTTAATTTACCCGACTTCATAACTAATTAGTCCTTGTTACTCTACTACGGACAGTTTTGTGCAAAAGATGAATTTAGAAGTCTATCTGAAGTTTGATCTAAGCCATAGTCAAAGTTTATCTGTGTAAAGTACCCAAAATCCAACGTCTTCCAAACATCTCATATCAACGTCATCTTGACTTAGAATATTGACTTTTAGTAGTAACCCAACGTCTGCAAAATATAACGTTAACATTCACACAACGTGAAATTCTAACATCGTTGGACATTTAAAATATCATCAACGTGATTTTTATTCCAAACAAGATTTAACGTCTGTCCGTCGTAAGAGTGCAACGTCTTTCTGACATCATATAGACGTCTGGTGCCAGCTTACTTTACAGAAACATTGCTCTTATCTAATGAGGCTTTAAGCATCATCGTGACAAAGTTGTAAAGAAACCCTTCCCTATGGCTCCTAAAAGTGTAATGTCTGAGAGGAAGAAAAGGTCAGAGGGACATAAATTATGTGTCTTGACCAAAAGTTGGTTAAGAGCCAAATTCATGGCCTTTACAAAGCCATACAGAGTGAAACCCCTGCAGCTGAAGTATAGAGAGCTGGTAATGAGCATGACAGCTGGATCACGTTTTGGCCCTTTGTGTCTAAAAAGCCTGAGTATGAGCGAGATAAGAAGGACACAAACAGTTAAATAGGCAGGGTCAAATGTACAGAGTACAGTTTACAAGACATCAATATACACACAGTCAGATAGATAGATAGATAGATAGATGGAAAATTAAGCTGCTTGGCCTTTATTAACCCCTTGTTTCTCCTACCATCAGGTTTGTAATACCTTAATACCTTATTTAGGTATATCCAACAAGTATGTACAGAGCCAAAATTAAGGATTTATACTTGACACGACCTCAAGATGAGAAAATAAAGCAAGGTCAACATTAAGTTCCTCAGTATGTCAGTTAGAACTGCAATTTAGTGGTGATTTTTCAATTAAATTAGCACAAATCACATGACATACACTTTGCATGGATCTAAAAGGACCCCTGTTGCCTGCTTTTCCCACTAGGTAATCAAGCTGTGGTCCTAAAAGACAGATTTTTACATTCTGGATATCCAAAACTGCACAGGTAGTCTAAGACTAAATTAACCATAACACCTCCGAGGCTTACCTATAATGAGTGGTGGAGTGCTGTTGCTTGGTACTCTGGCTTTGGCGTTGGGCGGGAAGACAATGTTGATGATCCAGAAAGCTGAGGAGTGCTGCAGCCCCAGCAGAACTACAACCAGCAGCACCGAGCAGAGGTGTCCTGCGGATCCCATGGTTCTCTCAGACAGCTGTGGTGCTGCACAGGGCTTTGTCTCGGTGTGTGTGTGTGTGTGTGTGTGTGTGTGTGTGTGCTGCTGGAGGGAGAAACCGTTACATTACCTGGACAACTGTAAAACTATCAAACTACCCTGAGGCACCGTGTTTACTCTAAAGATGATTAATCAAAGTGCAATAAGCCCACGCGCGCCGCACACACGGATGGAAGCCTCAGACAGGCAGGCACGGGGACAGATGAAACGTGTAGGCTACAGTTTACCCGTTGCCCTATTGATTCGTCCCAATCACACGTATTTATTTACACAACAGAATGTAAATGATTGACAAAGAGCTTTGACCGGAGAGCATCACTGTGGCCCAAACATGTCTCTAGAAAACCAAGTTGAATTTAAGAAGCTTATATTTTTCTCTTGAATTAATATCCAGCAGTTAGGAGTGTCTTTCGCTAACGTTTCGCTTTAAATGAACGCTGAAGACATACCGTACAGTTTAAGTTTATTAAAACAGACTTTAAATTCTGTAGTAAAACATTTACATGAGATAACTTACTTCAGAGGCAGAGCTCCCCCCTCACTTCACTTCACTTCACTTCACTTCACTCCACTTCACACTCCGCAGAGTCCAGCTGAGTCTCCGGTCAGACTGATTCCGGTCAACCGGTGCCGCATTCACTGTCCTTGTAAACTCCACCACTGTAAAACTTTTCTGGGCCAAGTCTAAGTTATCATGTCATTATAATATACAATAACACTTTGACTTTTCTAATCTTGTTTCACAAACCAACGTACATACTTTATTTTAATCTGCATAGCCCAATTTGGTAGAAACTTGAAACCTGAATTTTAAATTACAACATTTGAGACAGTACTGTAACGCAGCATGTTAAAACGACATCATGCCTTGCTGTTACCATGGATACAGAGTGGTGACAGCGCTACAGGCTTCATTAGCACAGCAACTGCTTCTCCTATTATAATCAGTTATTTATTATCTACTTATTTATTTGTTTTTATATATATTTATTTTTGTTTCACGAGGTTCCTGGCAGAAAAAAAACTTGCATGTAAGTTCCGTTAAAACATTTATTATCTGCTACTTTAACTGAATGTGACCATGATGCACTCTGTTTACTTCCTGCGCGTCTCACGTGCACGCAGCCACTCACAGCCATACACGATAGTAAAACTACTGTATGTGAGGTTACTACAGGGCATTAACTTACGGACATGTTTGGACACTGTAATTAGGTCACATGATCATTGCCTAACATCTTTCCCCCTGGAACTTATCCCATTCTATCATAAATACGATAATGTTTATGGTAGATGTTCCTAATGATGTTTGGCCTGGAAATGGACCTAGAACATACACAAATTCCTAAAGCATAACACACGTTTTTAAATGGTACATAGTATAGCTAAATAAATATTTAGAATATTCTCTGTAGCCTTTGGTTATTCTATGCATGGATTGATTACTGAATGGGTCAATCAGGCCCAGGCCCAGAGGCCCAAAGTGTAAACCCCCCCTCAGGCTTTTGTAAATTAACATGTACCAAGCAGGAAGAGACTTAAAAAGACCACAAAGACACAAAAAAGAACTACAAAGAGACACAAAACTACTAAAAACAGTCACAAAATGCAAAGAAACTCCATAAAGACACAAAATGACTAAGAAGAGACACAAAATGACCTCAAAGAAACACCAAACGACCACAAAGAGATGCAAAGAAACTACAAAGAGACACAAAACAACCACAAAAAGATGTAAAGGAACTACAAAGAGACACCCTTGGTGATGTGCATGGTGCACTATGATGTCAGATATAGCCTTGGCTGACAGAAGAACAACAGGACTTATCTGGTAAAGTGAAAACACTTGGCTGTGTTTACCATGCAGGCACTTATATCACCCTTTCCCTCAATGGAGGCTAAAAATCGACTTTTAAATGGATTTGAAAAATACAATGTTGTGAAAACACTTTAAAAGGACATTTCTGTTGTTTAATTCTATCAACATATCTTCCTTTTGCATTTCGTCACTCAGTTTGTCTAAGAGATGGAACAACTAAAACATAGGATACAAAATACTCTTTGGGCAGCATATTTAGAAATGAGTTAATGTGTAAACTGGATCAAAAAGGGAAGTTTAATTTTATATACTGGCTTTTCTCACAAGCCCTCAACACATTACAATTTCCACAGCTGTCATTCAGCCCTAATATAGTCCTCTCCCAACCAGATGGTGAAATGAGACCCATATCATGGTTCATTTATGGCCTGTTATTTGCTGTATTGTGATGCAATGTTGTAAATATTACTGTGAAAAATTACCCGTAAGTCGCATGATCTCATTCAGAAGATAAAGGATTTAACAATTTTTTAATTAATTTTTTTTTTTGCTTGTGATTGATTTTTACCAAAAGACAACTCTCCCTCCTGTAATGTCTGCAGGAGACTTGAAGAAGATGACGATCTTTCTGTCCTTTCTGATTTTGAAGTTAACATCAATAGAACATATAAATGAAGAAGCTGAAAATGTCAGAAAGTTATAACTATAAAAAAGGGGAAAAAAATCATAGTGCGAGAGATGCCACTAGAGGTCAGAAGAAAACCATTAATGAGTACATGTGTAACCTTTGGGCCCATAGTCAGAATAGTGTTATATACGACCCTATCAAATCAATTTGTATGTTGGAAGCAAGGAAGTAATATATAGTAATATATATATAATGATAATATAATATATAGTGGTTATATTTTCAGCCATAAATCTCCATTTATATATATATATATATATGTATGTATATGTATGTTGGAACAATATATTTGTTGAGAGAGTTAAACACTACTCTAAGTAACTATCCCCAGTGAATAGAAGGAGCAGTGTTCGTGTGATTTGAACAACAACAACAAAAAAACTTACTCCGTAACTACAGGTGTTCCAGTAACTCCAGTATGGAGATCAATTTGTGTCAATATTATTAGTAGGGATGCACCGAATATTCGGTAACCGAATATATTCGGCCGAATATTGCAAAAAAACACACATTCGGTATTCAGTGTAATAAGTTAAAAGCAAGGCCGAATAATAGTGGCGTGTTTTGATAACGCAATCAAACAGCATGCTGTGACGGGCCGAGTAAAATGTCGGCAGTGTGGCGATCCGTCCATCACCGCACTCGCATTTGCGACTAAAAATAGTTTTGAGCGAGCAAAATAGGCTTAAATCATTCAACACGCTGTGCGAGCAGCCTACAGATTTCAACCAGCAGCAGAAATGAAAGGCGAATCCCATCAATTGTGGGTTGAACGGGGGTCACAGACACAGACAGTAATGTATTCCTGTCAAATACGGCGGCCANATACTACTCAGAACCATGATATTTTCATTGGTATCGTACAGTGGGATCCAATTTTGGTACCGTGACAACACTAATCTGGAGGGGGTTCATCTGCAAGAACTAATGAAATACTAAACAACGATATTGGGTATTCGGTACTCGGTATTCGGCCAAGCGTTTAATATTATTCGGCTTCGGCCACAAATTTTCATTTCGGTGCATCCCTAATTATTAGTGTGAGGAGATCGACAATCGGTGTATAAATGTCTAATCTATAAATAGAAAACAACTTCCACAAATACAAAAAGATATTTGTAAACTCACAAAACTATTTTGCAAATATATAACAGATCTGAAAATACACAAACAAATACAAAAACTCAAGGAAAAAAAAAAGACTCAGTGTGTGTAAAATACAAATCCTCAAGCGAAGACTTGAGATTCACAAATAAAAACTGGATTCAAAAATATCTGTTCTACAGTTATTAAGTTTAGGAAGATATTCACAAATGTTTGTCATTTATTTGTAATAAATTAAATGTATTCACAGACATTTTTTTTATTTATGGAATTTGTGTATTTGCAGATCCGTTTTTTATTTGCAAATTAGTTTTTTGATATTACAGATCTTTGCATTTGTTAAGGATGATTTATATTTACAGAGTTTACATTAACACACAGTTGTCAATCTGTTCACACAAATAATACTGAGACAAATCTATCTTTACATATGTGTTGAAACAATATACCTGTTGAGAGCGGTAAACACCACTCCTAAGTTTTCCCCAGTGAATAGAGGGAGGAGTGTTAACCTGATGCGAAAACAAAACTGCTACCAAGTAAATATAGATGTAGCAATGACTCAATGGGTGCAGAACATCAGACATAACTTGTGTAACTAACTTGATGTAACTATTTATTTGTCTAGGGGGTCTACTTGGTGGAGATAATTGTGATGGTCCTGGCACTGTAGTGTGTTGGAGAACCAGGTCATGTTGTACGCTCTGACTCCATTTCATATCTCCTGATGAATCCATGCCAGTCTTCTATTATAGCCAATTTTAGCCTATTCAAGCTGTTGATGAGACATTCCAGACAAAATAATTACAGGGTATCTCAATTAATTTTATACTTGGGTTAAAGTGAGGAAAAACTCGGCCAAAGTAGGTTCAATTGCAACTTGAGTTGCCAGCCGTCCTGAGGAGGGCGCTGATGCGTCATAGCACCTCAGAATCTGACAGAAGAAGTCGATTAACCCGGAAGTGGGCGGGACTTCGGTTCTGTAGAAAAAAAAGCTACGAGCTAGCCTCTCGGTGCTCCAGGCTCTGGTTCTGTCTCTAGCCGCTCATCATGGTCCAACTAGTGGGTTCCCTCCGAAAAGAACTGGCGGACTCCCTTTCCACCTGCAAGGTGCTGGTGGTGGGAGCCGGGGGGATCGGCTGCGAGCTGCTGAAGAACCTCGTCCTCACCGGCTTCAAAAACATCGAAGTGGTCCGTCATACTTACGTTTGTTTGTATGTGTGTGTGAATCTGTTAGCTAGCTAGCTGGCTAGCATGCTAGGTCTTTGTGCTGCACAGCCTGCGCCTGGAGGTGTGCGGGCTGCGGATAGTTCTTGGGACGTGGCATCCAAAGAAATAAATCATACGAGTGTTCGTAGTGGGTCCTTGATACCCCGTCTGTGCCCGAGTGTAAGGTTACAGCTAAATGGACAGGCCCTGGTGTGGAGTTGTAAAAATATGAACTGAGCCGTAGCGAGTGTAGCTGGCGCATTTGGCGCCATTAACGTTAACACTTAGCTGGACAACTTCTTTGTGATGTGACGGCCACTTAGACGGTCGGATGGATGAAACCAACACAATAACACCTGGACGCCCCTTTGTTAAGCTGTCAAGTTATGCTAAGCTGTTTTTTTTAGTTAATTAGCCTCAGCCCCTTCGTGCAGCTCTTGTATATTTGATATTAGATGTTTGTATTTTTGAGGGTCAGCCGGCAGATATTTGGATCTAACATATCTGACTATCACTGGATCACAGCAAAGGGTTCACAGACCTCTCTGGGTCATTGAAGGGTAAACTGAATAATAGATTAATACTCACCATTATTCACTGCCTTTGAAAATGAGCAGGAAATATATGGATGACTTCTGGTAACATGTAATTAAGTTCGATCTCATTTTGATTTGAAGAGAGAGCTAAGAACAAGAAACATTCATAGTCAAACAGTCAGCATATAAGAACAAGGCATCTAAAGTCAGGCTACCAACAATCAGGGACAAATGGAATGAATGTATGCAATCTGATTTCTAAACATCAGATAATAGGGGCTTACACTCCCCCCAGGACAATTTGTAGTCCACTCTTTCTGAAATGTGCACAGTACCTTAACATTAGGTCTGCCAAAATTGCCATGTACAAATGGAATATCTATGGTAAAGTAGTTTGACTGTGTACTCTAGTCAAATGAGAGAAGAGATGGTAGAGCTCCACAGATGATAACGAGATGATTATCTTGTCTTGTCAGTACCTTTTGTATTGACTTGTCATAACAGAAGCAGTGAGTCAGAATTTTGGACTATATGATTAATCCTTAAAGACTGTAGACACAGTAAAGGACGACATATTGACACAGGAGTTTTTGTACATCTGAGTGAGATCCTATCAGTAGTTTCAGTTGTATGGCGAATACCCTGATAAGAGATAAAACAGTAAATTTCATATCATGCTTATCAATAATAATATTATATTATTAAAATGTCCTCAGAATGTCCAAAAGTACTGATACCTACACTGAAATCATTTCACCAAGTTTTAATTGAATACCTGCCAATACCTGTGCCATGTAAACATATGAAAACCATATTAAATGTGTTGCATTAACATTAAAGATAGCCTGTTTGTGTGTTAGTGTCATTGTAGAGTAAGGGACCAGTTGCAACACTGGGTTTGTCTGATGCACACACACTCTGTAAACAAGGGAATAGCAATTTATGTGGCATGCTGTGTCTGCGTCTGTATTAGCGTGAGTTTTTCTAAGCACGACAATCAAACATGGTTTTAATGGAAATTCAACTTTTTGAAAGGTAGTACTTACCATCAGGAATTTTCCCACAGTTTATCATAAACTGGTAGCCAATAGCCATTTCATATCTAAACCTTGTTATTTAGTGTATTTGCTCCTGTTTGTCATTATGTGTACGTGCAGATATTTTTATTCAAATTTTAATATAAACAAATTGCTCTGTCAAAAACTGTGAAAATGCTTGTGTGATTGTAGTTGGCTGTCATACCATGTTACATTTATATATGACTGACATTACAACCCTGTTCATTTCGGCAGATTGACTTGGACACAATTGATGTCAGCAACCTGAATCGCCAGTTCCTCTTTCAGAAGAAGCATGTCGGCAAGTCCAAAGCACAGGTGTGTAAAGATCAGGTCAGAGAACTAACCTCTGTCACTTGACGCCGTCGTGGTGTTGCTCGTCTTGTTTGAGCTGACAGCGTGTTGTGTTAAACACTCTGCAAATAACTTTGTTTGTGCTGTTTGTACATGTTTGAATCAGTCAGTTGCTTTGTTCTTGGTGTTTTGCAGGTGGCCAAGGAGAGCGCCTTGCAGTTTTGTCCCACTGCAAATATTACTGCATACCATGACAGCATCATGAAGTGAGTTTCTCTCTGTTTCTTGTTCCTTAAAGGTCCAGTGTGAGGATTTTAGAGGGGTATATTGGCAGAAATGGAATATAGTGCAAGAAGTATGTTTTCTTTAGTGCATTACTGCTGGAAAAAAGGAATTGTTATGTTTTTGTTACCTTAGAATGAGCCGTTTATATCTACATAGGGAGCAAGTCCTCACCCACAGAGTCGGCCATGTTTTACCACCATGTTTCTGCAGTAGCCCATAACGGACAAACCAAACACTGGCCACTGTAGTTAGCAGCCCAAGCGACAAGCAGAGCAGTGTCGAAAAAAAACCCCATTTTCGACACTGTCTTGAGACCTCTCCGGATAATTCAGCTTCCGGTTAAAAAAACCCAAAACACTTAAGGAATAGTCTACTCTTGGCACATGGGAGAAGTTTCAGTTGCAGTCTTCACCGCTAGCTGCTACTAAATCCTAAACACTGCTTCTTTAATTCATTAAATACATTAAAGAGTTCCATCAAACTAAGAAGCAGATGTTGTCAGTAGGGTCAGAAGAGCAAAAGAAAACGCATATTGTGATATGGTTGTGTGTGGCTGATGGTTGTCCTTTTGATTTGGAACTGATTGTGTCTTTCCTTCAACAGCCCTGACTACAACGTCGAGTTCTTCAGAAAGTTCATGCTGGTGATGAATGCTTTGGACAACAGAGGTATGACCTCACTACTCAGACATTTTGTGTTACTCCTAAGAAGCAACACATTCAAATGACGAGGAAAATAAAAACACTTTCTGTCTTTGCAGCGGCCCGTAACCATGTCAACAGGATGTGTTTGGCAGCAGACATCCCTCTAATAGAGAGTGGCACTGCTGGATACCTGGGACAAGTCACAATGATCAAGAAGGTAGAACATGCACATTATTATGCTACTTGTTGTAATTTCCATTGCATTGATTTCCTGTCCAGTTAAAGGTTGATTGGCAGTGACTGTTCCGACTCTCACTGTGTCTCTGTCACCCTTTTTTCCCTCCATTTATACCGTCCCGCTCCCTCTCTCCTTATTCCCCAGGGAATGACAGAGTGCTATGAGTGCCAGCCTAAGCCCACCCAGAAGACCTTCCCAGGATGCACCATTAGAAACACACCGTCTGAACCCATTCACTGTATTGTCTGGGCCAAGTATCTCTTCAAGTAAGGCTCATTCTTGCATTATTCAAGGGGACTAACGTTCAAAATAGTACATTGCACAATAAACCTTCACTACACAGCCCTGCACATGTGGCTACTATCAATAGAGGCCACTATGCTGTGTTCTGATGGTCATCCTGCATTGTTTATCTGTTGCCACTATAGCCAGCTGTTTGGAGAAGAGGATGCAGATCAAGAGGTGTCACCTGACACAGCGGACCCAGAAGCTGCATGTGAGTGAGAGCGAGGCATTACAATTGTCTCACCACATCTATTGAGTTATACTTCTTTGGCTTCTATATTCAGTCCATTTGGGGCAGCAGTTTTTAACTGTGGATAGTGCTACAACTAGAATTACACAAGCACATATATGTAAAATGTGTGTGTTTGCTCTGTATGCAGGGAATCCTGAAGACACGGCAGCTCGAGCCACAGCTTCAGAGAAGGACGGAGACATCAAGCGAGTTTCCACCAAGGAATGGGCCCGCTCCACAGGATACGACGCAGTCAAACTCTTCAACAAGGTACCAGTCAGACAAGTCAAACTTCTTGGGCTGTTTCAGAATGTTAAATGCAGACCTTTTTATGTGTATGGGATACCCAAACCTTCTGTTCACTTTACAAGGAACGACTGTCTGTAATTGGTTATAACATTGATTTTTATTTGCTTTGCTTTCATATGTTTCTCAGCTCTTGCAGCTAGTAGTGTAGGAAGGTTTCATTTCGACAGTATGGGCTCTACCATCTATCAAATACTTGAAACAGCTTCTGTGGTATTTTAGATAGTTTTCCTTATTTAATCTCTACATATTGCAATTTAAAAAATTGTCTCCATTTGCTGTTTAAATTTGTTTTCATTGGTGTCCTGCTGGAGATGAGCCAAAGCCTAGCAGAACACGAGAACCAGTTTTCATTAATTAAGGACACAAATCATAAATGTGATTAATAATAATAATAATAATAATAATAATTTAGCAATCTCAAAGTGCTACAGAGCAGAAAAAAAATAAAACAGTTTGAATTAATACAATTTAAGAATTATTAAAAATGATTAGAGACAATAAATAGTTATTATATATAAATAGTGATTAGTCATTTAGGTGGCGACAGTGTTTCTGGTTTTACACGTATCCTTGGTAAAGATATGGATGGAAATGAAAGAAGTGTATTGTTAAAGTTTTGTGTTGGAATTTGATTTTTTTTTTTTTTTGTCAAATGGAGCAGATTTTCAAACAGTTTTAAAATGTACATTTACTTTTCTAATAAGCCTTTTTATTTTTACCAGTACTGTGTTAGTATATTGTTACAACAGACGAACAATAACAAGCTCAGTTCTGATTGGCTCTTCTCCCCAGCTTTTCAAAGATGACATCATGTACCTACTGACCATGGACAAGCTGTGGAAGAAGAGGAAAGCTCCTACACCTCTGGACTGGCATCAGATAGAAAACAGTGGTATGCCTGTTTAGATATTTATGACAGTGACATCTTTAGCTTTTGGTGAAATGAAGTTTGGGCGCTTGCTGCTTGTTTGCTGCTTGCTTATCCCACCTTCTTTCCTCCTGTTTCTGCCAAAATAGACTCCAGATAAACCCAAATCTTAAACACACCAGCAAGACAAGAAAATGTGGAATAGTATTGCAGTTATGGGTGTGACCGGTTTACAATACAACAGCCAAAAAATGTCACACTACTTGTCTGTCAGGAAGATGCTGAGCATGACACCAGAATGCAAACACCATTTTTTTTAGGGTGAGCAGGAGATGTGGTCAGTTTGTCTTTGAAAACAGAGTAGAACCAGGTGTGTAACTATATCTATAAGCACAGAAGAAAACGCTGTCATAAAAGCGATCAGTCCAACCTGCCATGGGAGATGAGAAATGAGAAAAATTAAATCTTCTGTGTCAATATACAAATTGAGTTAACTTTGTCACGATAAAAGACAAAAGACCAGCTCTGTTTCGAGCACACAAAACAATCAAGTGTCATACAATATATTTTACCAAGTTGGATTTTCAGTGAAGGCAAGTGATACATTTTGGAGTTAATATTCTTCAGGGTGAGCAGTTGCTTCACATGACTCTCACAGCTGTTCTCAGGTGGTTATTCCAGTGCTTTGCATGCTAACAGTGTGGTTTGGAGTATAGTTTGAATGCTGTGTTTCTGTTTGTACTCTGGGGCTGTGTTAAAGAGACACTTCACCCTGGTAAACAACTTTACTTGCTGTGCTGTGCAGTTGAATAACTGCTCGTTTCAGCTAACAGCATGGCTCAGTGCGACTTCCTTTCATACAGTGGAAAATCCCTAACTCTTGTCTTCTGTATGTAGGCATGGCCACTATGCACCTGTTTGCCTGTCTCTTGGTTGTCTTAAAGTTTTATAATAGGATTGTTGTGGCCTGAAATGCCTGTTTTCACGTCAGGTTTTCTAAAGAAATTGCGATGCATGTTGCAGTATTTGTAGAGTTTTATGCTTTTTGCAATGAAAATGTTGGAGTTAATGAAAATCGCAAAAATAGTTGCAACGCTGTCTCAGATTTGGAGCCTATTATTATGAGCATTTAGTGTTTACCACAGAACGTTTTAGTGTTGGTGGGGGTAGCAACGGTTAACATCACACACTGAGCCGTTAAACAGAACCAACAGTCTCACCCCACCAACTCCAAAATGGCTCAAATCTTTCATTAAACCCATCAATAAACGTAGGGTAACATTAGCCCTGTGATGCTAACGGTTAATCCTGTCACTGTGTGTGTGTGGCTCTATCACAGCTCCAGCAGTAGTCTTATGATAAACAGAGAGAGAGAGGCAAGCAGTGGCTGAGTTAATCAATACGCTGTGGGTGCTCTACAATGAAATGAGATTTTACCTGTTTTAAATAGTCAAATTCACGCAGAATGTACAGGGATCAGCTAAATTTATGTCAGCTGCTGCAATCACAACATCCTGGAGGGACTGGTTTATATATATGTCTTTTTGTTCATCTGTAATTGTTTGTGTGTTCCAGCATGTCCTCAGGAGGCATTCACAGGTACAGGTTTGAAGGACCAGCAGGTTCTGGGTGTTTGGGGTCTTTGCCAGCTGTTCCAGCACAGTGTAGAGACTCTCCGCTCACAGCTGCAGGAAAAGGGAGAAGGAGCTGAGCTGGTGTGGGACAAGGTAACACTCAAACTCATGGTCTTTTAATTGTAAAAAATCTAAAGAAAACAAGTTTCCATTATGCGTTTGTTGGCTATTTCAGATCTCTTGCTGGAGAATAAGCAGCCATAGTGAAATGTTAGTGACACACAGATACATGTAGTGTTTTATTGGCTCGTGTGTATTTAGTACCTTCACCGCTTCCTCTTGTTGTCAGGATGACCCTCCAGCCATGGACTTTGTTACTGCAGCAGCCAACCTACGTATGCACATCTTTAGCATGAACATGAAGAGTCGCTTTGATGTAAAGTGTAAGTTGGTTGTCTCATGTCATTCAAACAGGAAACAAACTATCATGTAGAATCTGCTGTGTTTTATTTAATGAGTATCTTGTACATGCACATTAAATTAGTTCTGGATATCTTAATTCCATCATACAGTTGTAGTGCACATTCAGATAAATGTCTCTAATTAAGAGTATAAATTGGTCTATTTGTTGATTTGTGTGTTCAGCCATGGCAGGTAACATCATCCCAGCTATTGCTACAACCAACGCTGTCATCGCTGGACTCATTGTGCTGGAAGGGTTGAAGATCCTGGCAGGAGAAATAGAATCCTGTCGCACGGTTAGTACCAAGTGTCCATTGCTAGTTAAATCAGTCCCGGCAGTTTTCAGGACCTGGATATAAACATTTTGTTGCCTCTGTGCTGGCGATAGCTGTGGCCGGGGGGCATTATCTTGTCGTGTTGTCTGTCTCATTCTCATTCTCATTCTCATGAACAATATCTCAAGAAGTCCTTGAGGGAGTTTCTTCAAATGTAGCACAAATGTTGACTTGTCATTGTGACCTCACAAAAATGTATTTGGTCATAACTCAAGAAGTTGTATGTTATTATGACAAAATGTTACACAAATGTCTAATTTGATTAAATGATGAAGTGCCGACATTTTATATCTCAAAGGTCAGCTTCACTCTGACGTCTTAATATTCTGCAGTAACACTTGTCTGGCCATTGCTCAACGTCATAACTCTGCAACAGAAAGGGAGACATTTTGGTACTGAATTGGTGACAATCTTGCGTGTCCATCGTAAACTGTGATGATTGTATAGATCTTCTGTGCTGCCAGAGGGAGGATGTGTGTGAAGCATCTGCTTTTTCACAGACATGGATGTAAACTGTAACTGCAACTTGGCGGCTGTGTGGAGGCATACAACTGCAAGGTGGTAATTCTATTTAACTTATTAACTGTAAATTCATTAACTGATCAACTCACAGTCTGTCTGTGAGTGGCAGATTTCCCTCACTTGCTATGATGGACGGGGAGATAAAATCAATTAATACGTAAATACAGACACTGTTGATTTCTTCCTGTGGAGCTGACATGAGTAAATGTCTGTTGTCAGTCAGCCTGGTGAAGTCAGTTTGGGTGGATGCTGTCCTCTTAGCCATGCAACAGCTGCTGCTGGCAGACAGCTGCCGAACGCAGGTTAGAGTCGGTGTGGATTGAAAACTGCTATCTCCATGGCAACAATAGTAACACTGCCAATCACGTTGTCCGATGATGATGTCCACGACATAACAAAATTCTCCAGGTGTGCGCCATGAAAGAAGACTGTAGAGAGACCCTTTTTCTTTTGAAATTATATCATTTCTGTTGAGCAACACTCATCAAAAGTGTTGAGCGCCCACCAATAAATTAGGCTTCAGTTTTCTTGTATTACCAATAACACTGAATCTGCTGTGTTTCTGTGCAACTATGGTAACTCTTCTTCGAATGGAAAGGTCCACCAACAAAAACTGTAAGAGGAGTGCAGCCATCAGTTAACCCCCTTTTTTGACTGAGTAGTAATAATATTAAATTCAGGCTAAACAGTGCCAATATGAAGCACTGGTAGCTGCCATGTTGTTTGCTGGCATAGTATGGCCTCCACATAGTTTCTGGTTTTTGCAAATGATATGAAAGCTTTTGATAAATTTTTCCAGTCTCAGTTGGGAATAAACCGAGCATCTAAATGGAGCTTGTGAATATTTTTGCCTACATACTTAGCGCCAACACTGTGAATCCCTTCTGCCAGCTCTGTTGTTTTTCCACATTTCATGTTTGTCTTTGTCACCTCTTCTCCAGATCTTCCTGAACAAGCATCCCAACCTTAGGAAGAAGCTGCTGGTCCCATGTGTCCTGGATCCGCCCAGCGCCAACTGCTACGTCTGCGCCAGCAAACCAGAAGTCACAGTCAAACTGAACGTCCACAAAACCACGGTCCAGTCTCTGCAGGACAAGGTGATATGATGAGCTTGTTTCTGCACAGAAAACACAGTTTGCATCTGAATATTCTTCCTCTGTTCTTGGATGGTAGTGCATTTCATCTGTCTTTATGATATAAACTAGAATACAGTACATAAATGGTTGGAGGGGGTTATTGCTGTTGAATTGCAAAGGTTGCTATGGACTCAAATGGGATCTCTGAGATGTTTACTGTTGTCTTACTTGTTGTTGACTTGATGTTTTTGTATGTTTTGACCAGATCCTGAAGGAGAGGTTTGGCATGGTGGCTCCAGATGTTCAGATAGAGGATGGAAAAGGGACCATCCTCATCTCCTCGGAGGAAGGAGAGACAGAAGGTAAGGAATAAGGGAAAAAATCACATGCAGGGATTCTTCGTTTAGACACAAGAGGGCACTCTGGCAGCATCTGTTAATAATCTCTGAGCTAAAACACATCATGACCAGACAGGAGATTAAAAAACATTTATTGAATAGCATCTCTGTTGACACGATTAGTGAGCTGTGCCTTCATGCTCTGGTTTTCAAGAGTTTGTATTTATAGGGTTGGAAATGAGCAGTTTTAGATTGGAACATTTTGTTACACAGATACACAGCAGAGAAAATATATGCAGAGTTCAGAGAGTATTAAGAGTGAGACTAATAAACGTTTTGCATTTGGTGAGTATGTGTAGGTGCAAAGGAAACACTTAGACATGAATAACACATTGTCCCCACATGTTTAGATAGACAGATACTGTTATTAGGTGTGTGTATGTAAATCCCATCCTGTCTGTCCCTCCACAGCCAACAACAGCAAATTTCTTGCTGATTTTGGGATCCGCAACGGAAGCCGTCTCCAAGTCGATGATTTCCTCCAAGATTACACACTCCTCGTCAATGTCCTGCACACGTATGTACATAATACATTGTGCTCAGTTGAGTGGGTCTAATTTTTTATGTTTTGTTTTTATGGTGACTGAAGTGA
Source organism: Epinephelus moara (assembly GCF_006386435.1). Classification (NCBI taxonomy): domain Eukaryota; kingdom Metazoa; phylum Chordata; class Actinopteri; order Perciformes; family Serranidae; genus Epinephelus; species Epinephelus moara. The sequence continues at coordinate 13,083,413 of NC_065525.1, read as the reverse complement.
ACAGAACTAAAAAAGCTATATGTGTGTGTCTTTTATTGGCAGTGAGGAACTAGAGCGAGATGTGGAGTTTGAGGTAGTAGGTGAGGCTCCAGACAAAGCTCCGCCCCCTCAGACTAACCAGGAAGAGGTTAACAGCATCACCAACGGCAACAAGGACTCCGCCCAGCCATCCACCTCTTCTAAAGGTTTGTTTTGTCTTAGTCTTGTCTACATTACATTGCTGCTGATTTTGTGTGATCCTGGGTCTTTGTTGAAAACACAGAGCAGAAATGAATGTGCTGTATCGTTTTATTGTGTCAGAGTGTGGGTTTGCTCGCCTTTGCTGTTTTTGTAGTGATATCATGACTATGAATCTGAAGGCTTTTCAGAAACCAAGACACTGCACAGATGTTTGTAATACTTGAAGACAGGATTTACATTTCTGTAAAGTCATTATAGCACTATTTTATTTTTCATTGTAACAATCGCAAGGTAAGTCACAGCCCAACAGTCTCAAACTAACTATCAGAATTTGAAAACTGGCTGTAGTTTGTGCACAGTTCTAAAATGCTGTGGCTGTAACCTTCCTTGCCAGTAGGTGGTGCAGGTTGGCCTTAACTACAGGTGTAGAGCATAGACTGTAACAATAATGGACATAGCTATGGTGACATCACCCATTGGTTTGTGGACTCTCGTATTGAAGCCTCGCGTTCGACATTTCAGCTGTTGCCATTTTGGTTTTAGAGCCAAAAGTGACCATATTTGGGCAAAAGGCTGGAGCTGTGGAGGAGTGAGGAGTGTATCTGACTTAGAAGCCAAGACAGCCTTAATTAAATGTAAATGGGTGAGTTATAAAAAAAAAAAAAAAATCACCCCCTGTACAGTTATGGTGAAGGGGGAAATTTGGGCAAATTTGGGCATTTTAACATGGGGGGCTCTGGGGATTGAGTGGCTTCTGGAGTCAGCCTCATGTGGCCATTAGGAGTTTTTGGCACTTCCGTGTTGGGTTTAGTTTTCAGCCCCGAAGGTTGCTGCTTAGTAGAGCTGCAGGTTTGAAACTGCTGGTACTGCAGCTGTGTTATAACTGCTGGGCCTGTGGTTCTGCATCCACTGACATCACTAACCTTTACTAAGATCCACAACAACAGAGAAATCATATCTCAGAATATTAATTTGTCTTTCTTTGTCAACCCACTGTGTTTTGAATCTCTAACTCCATAAAGACTCAAATAGCAGTCAGTTTCTTGTTTTGAGGGCTGGTGTTATCTTTTGGGGACAGAAATTTGTATCTGCTTCTTTTTCATCTGTAAACGCTGTTGTCTGCCACCTTTCAGCTCCGGCAGAGGATGACGACATCATGATCGTTGAGTCTGATGAGGAGGGAGGGGCGTCGTCCAGCTCTGCAGCAGCAGCGGCAACCAGCGGCACCAAGAGGAGGCACTCGGATGCAGAGACCGGCGAGGCCTCCAGCAAGCGCCCACGGACGGACCAGTCAAGCGCAGCAGCTGCCGACAATGATGACGATGACGACATCATCGCTCTGGATTAACCCCTCCACCCTGGTCTCCTGAAGGACTGAGAACTCTTTGAACGCTTGTCATTTTGACTCAAGACTGACAGTAGGTTTGAATAAAACACCTCTTTTATGAACAATTTACTGCCCTGGTTGGTCTTTCGTCACTCCCTCCCCCCAACTCTGTGTTTGTGCTTTCATACTCCTCTGCTCTGACATGATGCTGTAAATAGATTCTACATTTTAAAACGTTTTTGAGAACACACACAATTTCTTTTGTTATTTTTATTCATTTCTGGTCCCTATAAAATGCTTCTCTTGATGGTTAAAAAAGTGCTTTTTTTGTATTTTTTATAAACGTACTGTATTTCTCATGCTACACAAGTCAGGGTGTTTTTGTGCTTTGTGGTCAGGTAACAAAAGATTTAAAAACCAAAACATTTTCTTGGGTTGTAATATTAATCTCAGTGGCTGTGAAGGGACGGACGGACCCAGGAGTCTGCAGCTTGTGCTACTCTAACCAGCGTGTCTGTCTGTAGATGCTGTCGATGCCTGCTACGGGGTTGGTAAAGCACAGATGCAGTGATGGAGAGTTTGGCCACGTTGTGCCATGGAGGCGTTAGTTTGCTACCTCTTTTCTAGAACTAACATTATTTTGGCTGCGAATTTGTAACCATGCCCTCCATAACACCGCCACAGTGAGGCATCCAGCTCTGAGAGAATCATAAAAAGGTGACTCAGAAACAGCCATGGAGCAGCACAGTGCCGCTAACACGGTTCCCTGATGACTGCACTGTATCTTAAAGGCTCTGGCTAAGCACAAGCAGCTTAGATCCAGCCTAGTCGTAGTTTAATGTAAACATGTTACAGTCACTATTTATTAGTACGACTTGGTTCTTATGGAGCAAAGAGCTCACAGTTTGTGGAGACGGTTAAAGACAGAACCAGATGTGGTTTGACCAGAACCAGTCATTCTTTTTCATACTGCAGAGGTTAATCTGATGGCGGTGGAGTCCTGCACTGAAATAACAGAGGAACCTCTTGCACAAAGTGTAGCAGTTGAGCTCCTGGTGTCTTCTTCAGTCGAACTCCTGTGTCAGTGTCCATAATTTCATATTTCATTGTGATCTGACTTGTTGTTGAAAGGCTATGAGAGCCCTTTGGACCAATTTGGTGAAGACAATAAACTCAATACATGCAGAGGCTTCTTGTGTTGTCTTATTTATCTGTATGTCTTTCAGGATGACTCAGAAAGTTGTTTCAGAATTTAGAAGGGCCAAAATAATCTAAACACTAAAATGACACAGCAGAAATGCACGTCTGTGTGAGCTTTTTTTTTTTTTTTTTTTTGCCTGAGTGTACCATCATCAGCAAATTCAACTGTTTTCTTGGTGTCCTAGATATATTGTTTGTTGAGTTCAGGGATTAACGTCTGACAGTCATGTGATCATCTCTGTACAGAGTGTGACATTGTTGAGAAGAAGAACCATGATGCAACACTACAACTCAGCACACACACACACACAACAGACTGCACGTTACTGTCATTAAAAAAAAAAAAAAAATAGCTTGACATCTGAAAGTTAAACTCGAACATTCAGTGTTCCCCGTGGGAAGATGGGTCAGGATACAAGATAAACATGGATGATTAAAAGAAAAATGACTGTAATGTAAATGAGTGAAGTGAAGCCAGGCAAGTCCCAAGTCAAGTTGCAAGTCCTAAACAAGTCAGAATGGGCTCTCTAAATTTACAAAAATCATAAATGCTATTTAAAAAAAACATTTGTTAAAACAAGTTGGTTTGAGGTTGTTGCGTCTTCCTCTGTGATATGTGGCTACTTACCCGAGGATTAATAGCGTTAATGTTAGTCTTTTCAAGAATGAAAAATGAATTGATTGGTAACATACTTTTAAGATTACATACTTTAAATCTTTGGGCTGGGGGGACGTTATCAGCATTTTAAAGTCAGAAGGGTCAAGTCCGAGTGAAGTCGTGTCATTGGTGTTAAAGTCCAGGTCGAGTCTAAAATCGTGTTCTGACTCGAGGGTGATTCAAGTCCACACCTCTGATTTCTATAGCATATTTCACACACAAAGGCAACTCAAAGTGCTCTACATACAATAACACATTCAAAATGAAAAATGTTAAAAAAGTGTGCAGGATTTAGGGGCATCTAATGGCAGAAATGGTATGTAATATTTATAACAATGTAGCTATGAGTTTATAACCACCAGAAAATCAGAAAAGTTGTGTTTTCGTTTACTTAGTAGGAGCTGTTTATATCTATTTAAGGAGTGGGTCTTCTTCCATGGAGTCCGCCATGTTGTTTTACAGTAGCCCAGAATGGACAAACAAAGCACTGGCTCTAAATGGGGCCATCTGCGTTTTTGTGTCAGTCACCATACTTTACCTACACGCTTTAGTTTTTGTCAGTTTCAATCTGCAACCTCACCACTGGGGGCCACTAAATCCTTCACACTAGACCTTTAAGAAAAGAGACACGTTACTAAATGGTAAGTGGGAGATGTAGGGGCAAGAAATAAAAGCCCAGGTGTTACTAATAATGAACATAATGATAGCTCTGTTCTATTTAATTGGAAAAATAACTAATACTTAAAACAATCTTGAGGTACTTGTACTCGGTATGATCATTTCCCTTTCCCTGACAGCTAACATTGGCCTACAGCTAAAATTACTGTACCAATCAAGATTTTCATTCAAATCATATGATCAGTTAATGAATTGTTGTAGATCAAACTACCAGCCTGTGGAATAGATTCAGTTTTTCTCCGTTCCAACCAGCGCTAACATTGAAATGCTGATTTTATGTTAAAGCAGCAGTAATAATATAACTATTTCAACATACATAGATCACTGTGAAAGGGGCCATTCTTCATAATGAGTGCTGTTATTGCTGATATTACTTATGTTCTTTTACTGCAGTAAAATTATGAATGTAGGACTTTTACTTGTAATCATAGGGTGCAATCATTGGTGTAGATTTCAGGGTGGATGCAGGGGACACGACACATCCAACTCAATATTTAGAAAATGCGCCCCCCAGTAAAAACATGAAAGAAGCATAACATTTTTATTTTGACAAAATCACATTAACACAATACATTTATACGGAAAAAAATGGCACAAATTGGTGCACAAAAATTCACCATAGTGCAGGAATTGAAGCAGTGACGTATGGTAGTTAGGACGGGGCCCGGTGCATGTTATTATGATGGGCCCTAGTGAAAGATTTTGCGTTTAAACTAGCTACAACTTGACATTGGACAACATCAACATACATATTACCCAGCAATCACCAGTGCAAATATGTACACTATTAATATATATTAATATACAGTATATATATATTAATTAATTTGTTGTTTTATAGTTTATGTAAAGTAAACATACAATTTTATTGTAGAATGGATTGCTACTCTTTCACCACAAAAAAAGAAATAAAGACATGATGATGGAGATGGTTTGCCTTTACAAGGGCATATATTGCGGTTGGCCCCACTTTTGTAAATTAACATGAGTTCTACTGTGAACAGTGGTGTATTTCAATTCTTAGGTGGCAATCTAGATAGCTAGATAGATAGATAGATAGATAACTTTACTGTCATTTAAGGACACGTGAAAAACAGTGCACTTGAACGAAATTGCATTGCATTGACTCTCGGAATAGCAATTAAAATACAATTTGTCAACCATAAAAAGTGCTTTATGTGCATACAGTTAACAAATATGCAATAATATATATAAATATAAAATTTATAAAAAAAATCAATAGATAGTTCTAGCAGCAGTTTTTGTGACATTTCATTGTCTATGTGGGTGTTTGGCTTTCTTTTACTGAGAGTTCAGTAGTCTTATGGCCTTAAGAGCCTGTTCTCTGGCCAACACACTGCTGGAGGGCCCGCTCTCTCCACTGGCCCCCCCATCCCATGGGCCCCACCCGCACCGCCTGCACTGTCTGTATTCACGCCCCTGAATTGAAGTGTTTGATGCTCCAAATTCTCTTGCAAAGGACCCCCAACCCTCATTTCATGTGTCCGCCATATGTTGAAACGAAACCTACGCCCTTGCTTATTCATTCATTCTGTGTCGTGCCATATATTTGGCCCATCCCTCATGGGATTACAAGACACCACTTTTTACAAAACATACATCTTCCGGTCTTGTATACAAAACATGTGGAAAAAGAAAAAAAAAAGAAAAGAAATACAGACAATACATAAGTTTATATATAACATAAGTTATCATGCTGTACATTTTACCAATTATTTTCTGAAGTAAAAGCATAAATACTATAGTATTTGTACATTTATTCCACCACTATTAAAAAGCTGAGTAAATAAAGTGATTTATAGAGGGGGAAAAGAAGACGAGATAGCCTACTTAAAAAATGGCAACATGGGAAATACAAAGAGATGAAATAAATGCATGTATAAAATACATTTTATAAAATGGATTAAGCTGTAGTTGGAAAGGGTTTGACTAATAATAATAATAATAATAATACACATTATAGTTCATGTGTATTATTATTACATTGCTATCATTATATTTTGCATTATTACGGTATAATAATGATGAGTACGATTAGAATATATAAAATATAAGTTAGTCGCTTTTTTAAAGAAAAACAACAACAAACAGACAAACAAACAAAAAAAAAGCCCACCTGTCTGTCATTATTGTCATTAGCCTGTCTGGTCCTCCATCATGAACATCATCATCGTGTCGTCATTATTATCGCTAACGCCCCTCAGCGGAGGCCTCTGATTGGTCAGGACTGTAACTGTAGCCCCCCCTCGCCCCCCCACCCCCCTCTGTCCCGCCGAGCAAACAGTTGAGCAACAGCGGCCCTATCTTATCATTTATCGGCTGTCTAGGTTAGCTTTGTCCCGGCGGGGACACCGTGTTATCGTGTTAAATAGGCGCTGTAGCTCCAGGAGACACGTCGGCTGTTTTTGCGGTCACATTTTGAATGTGTGTAGTGAACCTCCTTCCCCCGCCCCCGGGCAAACGGTAACGTCAGGAGGCAGAGACAGACACAGAGGAGATCAGCCAGCAGATAGTTTGTGTTCAGCTGGCTCTGTACTCCGAGCTAACTTTTGGGGAGTTAAAAAGACGTAGCTAACCGCTAGCTTCACAGAAAACACCGCGACGGGAGACGTTAACGGACGTTACAGCGCTTTTTTTAGCAGCTCGTTGTGAAGCTTACAACGTCAGCCTTATCAACATGGTGACTTTGTCATCTGTAATAAGACCCCTGGCTGCTCAGCTCCACCGGCAGCTCGTCAGACACGCCAGGAGTCACCGGATAACACCAGTCAGGAGATGCAACCTCACGGCGTGCTCAAGCAAATATGTGCTGTCGCAGGGTAAGTTGGACTCAGTGTTTTCCCTTTATACCAGCAGCTCATTATCATGCAGCCTCAGAGGAAACATTTAAATGTCACACATTTCCGCATACAGTGGCAGTGTGTGTATCAGCACGGCTGTGATTTGGGTTATTTTGGTTTCATCCAGCTCTCAGGCCTGTTATTGTGGGTCACACAGCATCAATTAATGGTCACTTTTGTTGTCATCCGTAAACGTGCATGGGAGAGCATTGGAAAGCCTGGACTGGACTTTCATCTGCACTGGATCTGTGGTCAGACACACTGTGTTGACCCAGCCGTGTGTGGGTGAAGCAGATCCCAGGTCCAGGTTTTCCAAACAGGCATTGATATCCCTCATATAGGGGCCTTGGATGCTCTTTGACCTACATATAGGGGCCTGTATGTCAGATCACTATACATGTATAGTGTCAGACATTTTGTTTTTAAATGCACACAGACATTTAGTGCCATCTGAAAAATGATCTGTAAGATCCTCAATAAGAATGTATCCTTATTGAGGTTTGATATTCTCATGTATCCAGCTATCGCACTTGGACGGATCATGTGACATGATCATGTGATGTAACATGTTAATAATGTATGATACTGCAGTTGTAGGATGCACCCGCAGTCATGATAAACATGTTCCATCTAACTTGAAGAGGACTTGCTTCCTGTACATGTTTGCATGCCAGACCCCTGGTATGAGTCATCTCCCTTAGTTTTGATGTGCCCATAGAATATTCGTGGCACCCAAGCTCGTCTGACAAGTCCCAGCAACTTCCTCACCGCACCCTTACATGAAGCTTGTCTTGTTCACCATGTCATGCCAAGGACAGCCTCAGAGTCAACATGCAGAATGGTTGAAAGTGGAAAACAGGCCCGTGCAGCAGAGCTTTTATGTTCAACCGTGATAATAAATAGTTCATATTTAACTTTAACAAGCTTATTGTACTGGACACTGTCTGTCCACAGCTTTATGGACGTGCTTTTGGTTTGGCTTTGAAGCGGTTTGTTAGAAATTAGAGGTCTCGTGCCTGTCTGTTGGACTGCCCTGTGATCTGTCCTCATGCTATTTTATTTTGTAAAGAGACTGCTTTCCCTACTTCTCAGGTGAAAACATCTGACTTACAGGAAAGTGATGCAGTCTGTTTCCCTGAAGTAGGGAGGCACAGTGCCATCTTTTTAACATGCAAGGTCAGAGTTGAGAAATCAGATCCTTGAGTTGAGCCTTTCAGCCATTTCCTCATCTCATACAGGTTACAAATCTTGCCTCCTTCAGTGAATTTAACGTATTTATACTTAACATAAATCTCTTACCTAAAGACTCTGAGAAGAACTTGTCAGGTATAGCACACAGCCTGCAAGCAAGTGCTGCCAGAAAACCTCAACTTAGGAAACATAAGTCTCATTAAGACACACTTACACTCACTCTAATGTTAAAAATTGACTTCAGTCTCACGTGGGACGTCTTGTCTGCTTTTATAGTTGTTTAACTTATGGTATGGTTGCATGGTAGTGCAGTGCAGACTTTTTAAATAGATGTGCACTTTCACCTGCTGTGTGCAAGTTGATTTTCATACTGCACAGAAATATATGGAAACCAGCGGCCACCTGGAAGGTATGAAAAACACATTTACAAATTCAAAACCCCAGCTTTGAAAACAGTGTCAAGTTATGTAAATTTCTCCTCCTTCAAACCAAAGCCACACCTTGTGCTAAACTATTTGGCTCAACATGTGTGGCTGTGTTTGCAATTAGACAAAAAGCTCTTATTGGAAAGTCTCTCTGTGTTCGTCTTTTAGTTTTTTGTATTATTTGACCGAATCTCACATATATGGGTATGTATTATTACCTCAACTTTCCTACAGCTGCATCAAAGCTGTGTCGATTTACTGCCAATGCAAACCAACATTTCCCACTGATGTTGCTTGGCATTAAACATTTCCACCTCAGAAGATGATTATTCTAAAGCAGTCATTGGAAATTTAATTATAACTAAAGTTGAAATTTTAATCTGCAACCCTGCCACATTGTGCAGCTATATATGCCAAAAAATACATTTCTCCATATTCCTATATCAAAATCCAATATTTTCTTCCTGCAAAACAAATAAGATGTGTGCTTACCTAAACTATTACCAACCAATTCAGTCAACAATATCAAGACATCCACTCATCAATCAATCTGAAACTTAAAGAAGCACAGAGCTGAGATTAAGTCAGCTACATAGCAACAGCATCATGTGATGATGTGTCATCGTTTCCCCAAAATACCGTGGTTACAGGCCCTCTGGCTAGAATTTATTCACTTTGATTAAAGTGGTATCTGTTACAGCTCCAGATTGTGTGCAAGGCATTTTACAGTGGACTGCCTCAGTCACTAACGTCACATAGGGCATGTGCTTCGTCTCTTTCACCATGACGGATACCACTAGTTCTCCAGTATGCTTGCACTGTCAGGGTCTCATTGTTATGATGTGCCTGCTTTTCAATGATCAGATTAAATTCCTCCCAGTTTTATATCCCGCCGACCTATCCTGTTTCACTAGTAGAAAATGCGTCACAATACTGAAGCTAGATATTCTCGAAATGCTGTTTCATCTGGAATTAGGTAGTGGTTTAAAAGGAGGTCCACAGGATGTGGCCATTTTCTGTGTCATTTATGAATCAGGTTGCATCTGGCACAGAAGGAGAAACTTCACTTTCACTCTCCAATCTCAAACATGCACATACTACAAGATTTGAAAATAGTGATGCATCACACACTACAGGATATTATTAAGATTATCATGCCAGAGGGAGCAGGAACTCATGTTATCTCATGGGGATGCAGATGTAAACAAAATGGAGACTGGTGTGGTGCGATAGCTTGAGATAAACAAAAGCAAAAGGCTTAACGAGTCTGGATGAGAAAATGGTTGAAATGGTCACCACAAGCTGTTTTTTGGTGAGATTTTAGTGTCAGTTTAATGTCTTTCAAGGCTAGCTAATGTTAGCCTAAAGAGCTAGAGTGTTTGCCGTTGCATGGCAACACCGTCAGCTGCTCCACACTGATTTCATCATAACCGTAATCATCCAGATGTTTGCAGTTATCAGGGCGGCCGTGATGAGTCTGTGAGGTTCAAGACTGGATCTGTAAACGCCTCACATTAAGATCCCAGACTGAGTTTCTCCTCCAGTTGTCGGGAGTGGTGAATTGGGGATAAATCGTCTCAGAACTCCTATAGTCTGAGCCCGGCTCCAACATGTCATCGAGATAATCAAGGCCTTTCACCTTTCTGTGCTGTCCTGTGGAAAAACATTTGCACCTTGCCAGCATAGCTTGAATGATTGTGGTTGCTCACAGCACAGCTCAGAGGTCTGATACTGGCTGTAGGTGAAGGATACTATTTCCAGGTTTTTATCTGTCATTTTCGCTAAATTAATCATTGCTCTGCCACTGCCCAATCTTGCTCAAGGGTACAACAGGACAGATGTATGTTGCAGGAATGAAATAAGCTTTCAGGTTCTTGTGGCGGCAGATGCAGAAGACTCAGCTGGTGTTTCAGAGCTCTTCATACACACTTGTCATTTTCTGATTCCAGACATCTGGTAATCATGTGACACTTTCAGGAGCACTGCAGAGTGACACCGTGACACTGCCACGCATCCGAACAACTTCACAGCTGATAATTAGTCAGTGAATGAGCGTGAATGACTTTGTAAGCAGCTCTTTTGTGTTCAGGCAATAACAGCGTCAGGCAGCCAACTCCCCCAGGAGGAGCTGCTGAAATCTGATGAAGATGAGGGTCATCTCTCAGTCAGACCTGTTCAGCTTGGCACTCAGTGGAAACCTTAATCCTCGCGCTGAATGAAAGGAGAGGAAAACAATAGACAGTGTTGTTTTTGCACCTTTTGATACACTTGAAAGATTTTTTCTTAAGATCTTGGTCAGGAGTGGGAGGAAAAGTATCTTTTGAACTGACCTTTTTGAGCTAAGTAGCGGCGTTAATGCTTTGTGGGTGGATTCAAGGGTAAAGGAAAATAAGAAGGAGGGGGGTAGGGAAATCAAGCGGAGTTTCAAGTAATTAGAAGTCAGGTCTCTTGACAGACATTGGCCTGAGCTGGCGATTTGACCGGCCAGAGGTCCTGGTCTGATTCCCCCGCTGTGGAGTTGAGCTGGGGGCGTGCCAGGACATTCCGTGTGTCACTTTCTGTACAGCCAACCCACTTCTCTCTTATTTTGTGATTTCCTTTTAGGAAAAAAACGGTAAGAGGACTAGAAGGAAGTACTATTGCTCACTTGCTCCTTTTTCATTCAGTTCCTTGACACGGCTCAAGGAAGGAGAAGGATTGCTGTGTGTCTATCTAGCACTGACTCTGTGCAGTTTTTTTATTCATTTAAAAAGGATTTTTTTCCTTTTCAAAATGGACTGTGTTAGAATGCGGGAAGCAGCTGAGTACAACATGAAAAGTAGGTGTCAGCATTTTTTGTTTCCAGTTTTTTGTCTGTCATTTTCGTGGACAGCAGGCCCTGTAAATTTCTAGGTGTTTTACATTTTTAATTTGTCTGACTTTTCTCATTGATTTACTTCCCCTCCTCCTCCTCCTCCTCCTCCTCCTCCTCCTCCTTCTTCTTCTTCTTTTCCTTGTCTCCTTCAGTGCATCCCATGTGGCAGGGACCCCTCGCGGTACCAGGAGGTGATCGTCAGTCTCCCATCGACATCGTTGTGCGAAAGAGCGTCTTTGATTCGGAGCTGAAGCCTCTGGTCACTGATTATGACCCGCAGACCTGCCAACAGATCTGGAACAACGGCTACTCCTTTCTGGTCGAGTATGATGACACCACAGACAAATCAAGTAAGTTCTCTATGTTTATATTGTGATAAAAAAAAACTGAAGTGTATTTAAATCTGCTCAACCTTGCCATTAAAAAATGTAGGAAGTAAAATGATGGTTAGTTTTATATATGTTCCTCATTATTAACTACTAGATTGGGAGCAAGTCAGTAGTTTCCCTTTAAATCTGAACGGATTAAAAGGAAATCTTAGAAAGGGTAATGCATGTTTTAATCCACACGAGAATTATCTCCCTCTTCACCCCCTGTAAATAGCCCTCTGTCTGTTGGAAAATCCTGTAATCAATGCTACACTTAAAACTGCTGATAAAGACCACAGCCGTCACGTGGATCTGGTGACTGTCATGTGACTCGCGTGTCTGTCCTGACCTCAACAACTACTTTCTTCAAAGTGTTGGTCATTTTGGTTTAATTGCCGGGCTGCACCAAAATCACTACATAACTTTCCAAACCATCAGAAGTCTAAATATAAACCTTATTTTGCTTATATTACAAATGTTTTAAAGCTGCTAAATAAGCCACTTTATAGGTGTCACATGCCCTTTGTCTTTGTATTATGAGCTTAGTGTGGGACTGAGAGAACAAAAACAAGTGTTGCAAACAGTATTTTATTACCAGTAAAATAAACTAGGCATGGAGACACGTACCTTAGCAAGAGATTCAGTCTTTAAATGGATAGCTATGACTACAACTATATGTTATGCTGCATTATCTCCTCCTTATCTGTTGGTAGTATCACTGGTGGTGATTAACAGTGTACAGCCGCAGTAAAAAGACATTGCTTCACAGGTTGTTGTCTGTGCCATACAGTATTTCCTGGATGTTTGTAGGTCAGTGTTACTGCCTGAACAACATGTTCCTCAGTAGACGTCCTATCATCGTTTCCTCCTTTGTGAAGGAGGAAACACATACTATATTACCCAACACTAGACAGGCAGAGATATGATCTGATCCCTTTTGGGGCATGAACGTCCCATTGTTTTAAAAGAATTGTGAAATCTGTAAAAGTTTGATGCACTGATCTAGATGTCCTTCTCCTCTCTGGTGCAGCGCTGAAAGGAGGCCCCCTGCAAGACAAATTCCGGTTGTGCCAGTTCCACTTCCACTGGGGGGAGAGCAACGCCTGGGGATCAGAGCACACCGTGGACAGGAGACTGTTTCCTGCAGAGGTACTGGGCTGTAACTTTCATACACTGGCACACAGCAGGTAGTGAGCATAAAACGTCAACCATACCTATAGGGACTGGGATGCTGCACATTTCTGAAATATTGTCAAGAACATGAGAGAGAGAGAAAAGGAAAGTTGATGTAAAACAAACAAAAAAAACAGACAGGAAGAGGGATATATCTCTTGTTATGATATTATAATAATAAAATCTACAATATATAATATATACTTCAAAGTATATGACAGTACTGTAGAACATCAACAAAACATCACGCAGCCAAAGCCACTCTGACGCAGTGATACAGTTAAAGCCTTTCGAGTTTTGTCTGTTCCTTTGGTTGATGATGTTAGCTAGAGCCTGCTAGCCATCCTCAGTGATGACAATCCTGTAAACTGTTATGGGTGTGCATACACTGCTGTAGATGTAGATTTATAAAGTGACTAGGCTAATACATCGGCTGAAATCTGCTTATTGCAGATATGTCAGTGTCAGTGATGGCCACTAAGTAACCAGAATTTGAGCCAATATATTATTATTAGATTTTTATCAGATCTCCAAAATATTGATTTCATTCAGCCTGAAAAAAATCCAGTATTGGCATAAATTGTTAATATTTGTCCACAGACTGTCCTGACTTTATGTCAATGTCACCGGCTATCATCTGTGTCATTTACTGACTTAACAAAGCCTTTTTGTGCACATTATACTAACATTTCTTATAGTATGCAAACCAAAAAGGGATGATTTGATTGATTCGATATATTGCCGAACCCTATCCAGGTAGTAATCCCTTCAGTATACCTGGTTATATTAGGCCATGGTATTACTATCAGAGAGAACCTACAAATAAAATACTGGAATTACCTTTGCTATTAAGAAATATTTGTTCATTTTGCTCACTTGTATACAAAGCAATGACTATGTTTACATGTGCAAATTATTCTGGTTTGCCCTTTTTCTGAAAAAGACAGTATTCCCACTACACTGTTTACATAGCGAAGAAAAATTAATATTACGCTAATATTCCTGTCAGCATGCAGCCTACTCCAATTAATACACAGCAACATGTTGTTTATCTCATCGAAATATAGAAATGTAGAACAGCTGGAGCCGTTTGTCGTTTTGCTTCTTTGCATAAAAATAAGATTTTTTCAAAGTTTCCTACTGGTGGCGATCTTATGGACCTTGTTAACACAGCCTCCCTCTTTCATTACACCAACTACCTTCCTGAAAAGAAAAATTTTCACTTATTGAAAAACCTGTTGATATCCAAGTCTTTCATAATGTCTAAACGTAGGTGTATTATTTTTTCCACCTAGAAATTTGGGCTTTTCTTTTTGGCATGCATTTAAACCCCAGCCTTGTGAAGTATTGGCGAGTTGGTTTGTATTCAACGCATCCATGACAACGCACAGAGCTGACCATAGACAGACAAGAAGCTGGTCTGTCTTACACAGGAACAATATTGTGTTAAGCAATAGCTTTTTGAGGCATTTTTGAAGCAGTTGTAGATACAAGGCCAGACTCATGTCACTGCACAAGTGCATCATTACATTTAACAGCAGTATCTGTGCATCTTTGGCTTTGTTGTGCACACCCTTTGTTGTTGCTCTGAAAAAGACCTGCTTGCTCTGCTGGAATAATGTAGCGTGTTAAGTACAGAGGCCCTGCAGTCACATGTATGGCAGGTGTATGTGTGTGTGTGTGACCATGTGACCTGAGCACTGAATGGAAAAAGTCCGGTATGTAGGTCTCAAGAAACCAGGTAAGAGAGGAAGAGAGAGTGACTTGCATCATAATTAGCAGTAACTTTTCCACTCGACAGAATGTTCTCTTAAGGGTTAAAAGAAAAACGGAGAAATGGAATAAAGCAAGTGAAACTCTGCACTGTTTAAACAGTGTAAATGTTGACTTACTTTGCAGTCCCGTTTATTTTCTGTTCACGTGTCCGTCTTGAAATAATGCCTGGAAAAATACTGAGAGTATTGTATCGATGACATCAAGCAGAACGGGATTTATTTTGCTATGTCTATACTCTGTCTAAAGCCAAATCCAAACATAGGCAGGGTATTGGTCTCCCAGTGGGTGCTGTGTGAAGCTGGTATTGTAGTCCAGCCTCAACGTTTCACCACAGTACATCTATTTTCGTATTGTTCCATTAACTTCAGCACACTTACGTGACAACAGGTTCCACTGACTGTGCATGTGTGCGTGTGTGTCCTCTCCCAAGCCCTTGGTGGTGTTGGGAATGTGTCCATGACGTCGTTGTCATCACTCAGCAGTCTTTGAATGCATGTGTGCAGAGTGTCAAGTTGCAGCCCTGACTGCAGCTTTGTGCTGCCTTGGCATGTAAATGGATGCTTTTATGCACATGTGTTTGCTGTCAGTGACAGTGTGCAGGTGGTTAGAGCTGTGGTTGGATCTAATTGTGTTAGTCGTCATGTATTGTCTGTTCCTGATCACAGAAAATGACCGAAATGCACATTTTCAGTTGTTAATTCTGCAATAGTTGGCTTTCACTGGTAGTTTTGAATATGCACAAAGACGTCTGCTCCTCAGTAACACATGCTGTTAATTGTACCTCCACTTATGGCAGTGATACTCAACGTACTTTAATAGTTAACAATGTATTTTATGTCATGCACAAAACAAATTCAAACTTAGTCACAAGACTAAACTCAAGACTAAAATTAAGGAGAGGAGGAATTAATGGGTCATTTCAAGGACAAAAGTGTGCTGGGGATCAGGGCAGAGGGGTTTCAAAGGTGAAAGTTATGGTTTACCGTCACACACACAGTCTCATGATGTGTTAATATGCTGTGTGTTCTCAGCTCCACTTGGTCCACTGGAACTCTGACAAATACAGTCTGTTCGAGGAGGCAGTGATGGAGGACAACGGTTTGGCTGTCATTGGTGTCTTTCTTAAGGTACAGCACACACACACACACACACACACACACACACACACACACACACACACACACACACACACATTGTTCTAAATCCCTGCCTTGATTAAAGAGGAAACACTGATTGATGTACACAGATACAGTTTGCCTTGTTGACACTGTACACCTGCATAATCTGTTGCTCATTAGTGACCTGTTTATGTGAGGCAGTTCTTTACACATTCTGTGGTATGTGTTGTTTATGCAGTTTAAACTGTGACTACAATCCAGATTAACGTCTAATCCTTGTGTAGGTGGGAAAGAGACACGAGGGGCTGCAAAAACTGGTCGACGCTCTGCCTGCTATCAGACACAAGGTTAGTCCACTCACACACCACATCTCTGTGTGTTGTAGGATGATGTGCTGATTCCTAAACTGTACTCAATAGTGACCTAACATGCTGACCCTAACAAAATCCATTGCAAAAACGGCAGTGAATGGTAGTTACACTTCATTAGAGGATAAATACTGACCCCCTCTAGTGGTGCAGTAGAGACGCTACAGTGGTGGTTAGGCTGGCCTCTGTCACAGGAATTACAATATGACAGCACTGAAGTGTTTTTCAAAATACTACTATTTGTGAGATGTCATTTTTGCATGCTGCACAACTACACAATGTCAGCCCTTTTTTTTTAAAGTATGTTTTCTAAACAGACTTCAAAGAAAGTGATACATAGTGCAGGTAGCCATTGCAAAACAGAGGTGTGAGTTTTTCTAGAATGTAAGTTTTTCATCCCATAAACAAAAATAGGAACAAACAGCACATTACGAACCAATTGTGAACGAACACCTTTCCAAATGTCCTTGTGAGTACAAATCACACTGTCTTAAGTGCAGGAAGAGATGATGAAGAAGAGAATAATTAAGAAAATAAGATAAAATAATAATAATAAAAAAAATAGAATATAAATTAAAAGTAGGGGCGAGGGGATAAGAAGAGTTATTGAGCAAATTAATTGTCTATCTGAGTTAGCAAACACAACGAAATCAGCTTTAGTTAGCCTGCCTACAAGAGGGGACACACCAAAGACAGCAGTTAGGGGACATGGGTTTAAGGGAATCTTAAGAACCCCAGAGAGGGTGTCAAAAATGCAACTAAAAGGAGTTAAGCTTTCGGCAAGAGAAGAATGTGTGTGTATGGTCTGCTGGGGTAAGAGAGCACCTGATACACGAGTCGTCAGCACCAGGAAATAATTTCTTCAGCTTGGCCCTAGTGTAGCGGACCCTGTAAACCACTTTCACAATGTCAGCCCTTAAAGTAACACAGAAGTAAAGTACTGAAGATGAACTACATACAGTATTGTATGTTATTTATTACTTAAGAATTTGCTACTTTAGAATGCATACGTCTTTATGCTAAAACAGCACACACTGTAGTGGTTATTAGAAGTTATATAAAGATAGGCTATTGAAAAAAACAACAAAAAACAGTTTTTTACATATATATTTATGTGTTGGTGGTTGTGCATGTTTAAGGTGACTCACTGGAGGTCATAGTTTGCCCTCTTGTCACACCACTGCTATCACACTGCTTATCTGTAATAGTGTCTGATAAGGTTGGTATTTATCCAGTAAGAGGAAATGCAACAGACTCACTGTGCAACAGTTAAGTAACATATTTTATATTGGATAATACTGTAATTAGATAATGGTTGTAGTATTTGGATGATAGCTTCAGTCTTTTATCATTATATTAGTCTGTGTTGTAATGACACAGATTGGGATTTTAGCACATTTTCTGTTTCAATTACAAGAATGAGTGTGAACAGTGAAACAAGTCGCAGCTATATTCTTTCTTGTCTCTGTACTGTAACATTAAAATAATTCCACACACAGCTTAAATGACCACATTTCCTTCCTGTGTGTCTCTCTGTCCATAGGGCAGTGTAGTGGAGTTCACCAGGTTCGACCCTGGCTGTCTGTTACCCACCAACACTGATGACTACTGGACCTACCACGGCTCTCTGACAACACCCCCTCTGACAGAGTCTGTCACCTGGATCGTTATGAAGCAGCATATAGAAGTCAGCCATGACCAGGTGTGTGTGTGTGTGTGTGTGTGTGTGTGTGTGTGTGTGTTTTTAACCAGATATTTCTTTACATGGGTTATTGTCAGTGTTTGCAATATGGCTTTAATGTTTTATCATATTTTAATATTGATGTACGCCCTTAGAGGGACAGTTCACCCCCAAAATCGAAAAATACTTATTTTTCATTTTACCTGTAGTGCCATTTATCAATCTAGATTGCTTTGGCGTGAGTTGCTGAGTGTTTAAGATATCAGCCATAGAAATGTTTGCGTTTTCTCCAATATAATGGAACTAGATGGCACTCAGCTTGTGGTGCTCAAAGCAGCAAAAATATATATTTTAACTTGTTGTTCTGCTGCCTCCAATACCCCTTTTCAACATTCATGGGCTGGCTTGGCTTAGTTTAGTTTGGTTTGGCCCATCAGCCCAGTGTGGCAGGGATTCGTGTCTCCATTACAACAGGGCTACCCTCTTGAAGGTGTGTCTTTAACTCATGACAACTTTTCTTGATGTTTAAAAGCAGCGGGCCGATCCACAGCTGAAGTCCCCCGTTTTTTTGCTGCATGTGTTTTTCCTTTACTCGGCACAGCAGGTATAATAAGTTTATCCGTTGGAGGTGAACTGTTTGCAGAGGTGCAGTATGATTCTGTTGTCTGCAGCTCTTCATCTAACTGTGGCTGTCCCTACTTTTACTTTTACTTCCTTGCAGTAGCAGTAGATATGTTTTATCGAAGAACAGCCTCTATGTTCAGTGATAAATACGTTTTATTTCCTATAGATTCTTCACAATAAAAGCCCCCCATTATTTTGTTAAGTAAAAGCTTTTATTGAGAAGCAGCATCATAAGGAAATGCTGGGTTTTCATCAGCAGTAACTTAAAGCAACTTGTACAGCTGAAAGTGAACATGAAACAGTAAAATAAAGCAGATGCCTGAAGAAAAAACAGGACGCAGGATAGAAACTAAACTCCACACCACAGGGATTCAGTTAGATGCTACGAAAGTACAGAAACTGAACACAGAGTTTTGCAACACGCATGCTTGTTTCAGGGGAAGAACAGGGGTCATCAGGGATTGGCTGCTGTTGGCAAGATGTCATTGCTTCCCTCATGGAGGCAGAGAGCACCCTTTTGGCCCTACCCCAGGGAAGGTCTATCTCTGGTGCAGCTTGGCATGTTAAAACTGACAAAGGAAACTCAAATTGATGTGGCATGGTTTGACTCGACACAGCCAAAAGTGAGAAAGGAAAAGGCCTGCAAGCAGTAAGCAATCATTTAAATTAGCTTTAAGCTGAGCTAAATGTAAACCAACCACTAGAGGGCTCCTGTTGTCTTTCAGAGTAAAGCTCAGTGTGTTCTCTAGTGTTTCCTTCAGTAGCGTTAAACGGTAATCGTTTTCGGTAGCGTGACATAATTGCTGCAACCCTTATCATTGTTGGGGCGTGTTAAATATTTAAACAACGTAGGAAGTTACAGCCGAACAAACCTGCATGGCAGCATTTTGTGCCTTATGGCATGCGAACTCTATTAGTTTTAGACAAGGTGAATCAGCCTGTACGTGTTTTGTTTGTTCAAGACGCCTCATCCCTTTTTTGACCTTCTCCTTTGCTCCCTTTAGCTGGCGGTCTTCCGGAGCCTTCTTTTCACCTCAGCCGAGGAGGAAGTGCAGAAGAGTATGGTGAACAACTTCCGTGTGCAGCAGGCACTCTGCGGTCGCACGGTGCGTTCTTCATTCACTCCTTTCCTGCAGACGGAGCCATCAGCCGAAGGCGATAAGCATTCCCACTGACGCTGCTAGACACAGTAACACGCCATGACCACCGTTACACACAGTGACCGTCAGAAAACTACCGTTACTCTGTCATCAACTGTCCAGACACCCCCCCCTTTTTTTAAACTCTGTCACAATCAAATGTTTCTCATCACATTTAAAACAGAAATCATATTTTTAAGTATGACAAAGTATCCTGTGAGGATCTTCAGTCATACTTATTTCTGTTTATCTCTCATGGAGTGAGCATATTGTATTTATTTTTCATTACAAAGGGTGAACAGTTTTACACGGAGGGTGTAGGGATACTTCTGTTTCTGTGAAGTTGAGGTTTTAATTCTCTTTGTATTTTTTTAGATTGTGGTTTGAGTGTTGCAGACCAATAACCAATAAGGGATAGTTGCTGTGGGGGGAAAACAGTTTTACTGATTTTATTAACAAGATCGTATTTATTATACCTTTTACAGTTCATTCCGTTACTGTACATGGGTTTGTACCTGCGGCTCGGTGTAGAGAACAGCTGAGCTGAGGTAAAAACTGAACAACACTGTGTGCTGGCCACAGTCGGTACTACAGCAGCCTGCTCCGACTTCGTAGCAGTGATGTTTGTGTCCATAAAAGGAGGCCGCAGCTGCTGCGAAAGCCCGAGAGATTTTAACTGACTGGAGTGAGAATATATCATACATCTAATATTAACAAGGGCTTTTTTAAACCCTGTGTGGTGATTTGATGGAATTATCATTGATTTTGGCATCTACATATTAATAAGATGATTAGATTGTATGTTTTCTTTACCTGTTAAAAGGAGATTATACTCAATACAGTACATCTGACATTCAGAAACAACATGCAACATCCCTCATGTACAGTAGGGGTTTAAAGGAACTCTGCTGAGCCTTGGGTCTTCTACAGAAATAACTGTTAAATATGTTACCGATATGCACAAGTTACTGTAGCACAAACGTGTTTTACGAATATTCTGATTGAAAGAAGTCGTTCTCTTCCATGACTCTTACACTAGTTTCAAGAACCATAACCACAGTGCCTTAAATATTCTTGGTGTGAATCACTGCAATGGGGCAGAGTTTCACCAACACAAACGTGTCATACAAATCACAAACATGTTTGAGCATGATCGGTATCTCCATTCCACAACTCTTCCAAGCAGCTATGGTTCAACTGCAGTGGTTGGTGGTTGCCCAGAGACACAGTCAAGGCTTGGCTGATACTTACTATGATCCTTTTTGAATGGAGTAAATGGAATCAGTCAAGTCTAGCGTTTAAAACATGTTGCAGTGCTTCAGCTGATGAGTTCAGGAACACAGTAGAGAAGTTGAGTTGAGACTGATTGAATCAAGGAGGAAACTGTTGTTGTCATTCGTCTGTCTGATTTAGTTAGTTTTATGTTGTCTCACATTGGTCTGGCTGAAGATTAATCGGAGACTAATCAGATTTTACTATTTTTGGTTTCGGAAAGGGCTTAAAGAGTTACAAATATTGTACTTTAATGCAGAATATCTAAACTACTTTTGAATTACTTTTTTTGAATTCAAAATAAAGTCAAAACACACAAAGAATCCCATCATGAGTAGCTGGTAGACTCATGATATTATAGAGGATACTAAGATCAACAGTTGACACAGTGGGACAAACTTTTCCACAACAGCCTCGTGCATCAAAGCGCCTGTCTAGCAGTGTCTAAAAATATGTTTATATTGGCTCCCACTTTAGACCGCTGATGTCATTTCCTGGCTAGCCTCAGTTGCAGTAGCATCTGTAACTCAGTGCTGCTTCTCATTCAGGATTTCTTTCACGTGTCTGTCAGAGAAAAGCAACTTCCTGGGGTTTACTCTCCATATTTTAAATCAAAATGGCTTCCACCACAGCCGCTGCTATTACAAATCAAAAAACTTTTAATTCATCTTGAAAAAAAATCTCTCTTTAAAGTAAGTTTTCCAGTTTTCTAACTGTAATGGCTGCTGTCTGAAATCTACCGCATTTACCCCTCTTCACTAATGAGTGTGTTTACATGGACATGATAACTTGTTTATGATTAGATCATGTAAACAACATGTTCCGTTTACGAGAAACCCAAGTATGCTAGCTGGAGTTCTCTGAAAGGAACTGAGATGTATACGGGGAATATGAGTAACCTGATTTCTCTGTGCTCGTGTAAACACCATATTCTGAATATGATCGTAACCAGGATAAGCCTCATGAACTGGTTATTCATGATCATGTAATCACACTCATTGTCAGTCTGAGCTACGAGCCTATGAAATAGTGTTTGTTAAAGCCCACTTTAAACCAGAGATATCAAATAAATGGTGATATAAGAAAAATGTCCTGCAAGCTACATGACATACTGTAGAGAAAGGCTCTTGTTTCAGTGCTGAATTTTTAGTTATTAGCGTAGTTAAAAATGTCAGCGACTGCGGCTCTATTTGAGCTATTCAAAGTAGACTTGATGTACACTCTACACTGAGGTAAATCAAGCTCTCCTCTGTGTGTTTTTCACCTAATCCAGTTACATTGCACACCCAGTGCTGATGAGGGTTTTAAATTAGGAGCAAGCTTATGCAGTGTTGCATCATATGAAGAAGTCTGGCAGTCCTCCTGCTCTGGCTCACATCCGGAAGTTGTGGTGCGCTGGGTGAATCTTACCATGCAGCACCATGAGAAAGAGAGGGAGAGGACTGTGGATAAGACCGTGAAGAGAGAGAAGAGGGCAGATGAAAAGTTATAAGAAAGGGGAATTAAAGTTCTGATTAGCTCACACTACATGAAATGATCCTTTTAGTTTGTCAGACATGTCTGATTTCACATCTTTTACTTCAGGGCAGGAACCCGTAATTGCACTACAAACCAGAAAACCACATCAAAGGAAAGTGCATTTGGCTACTTCTGAAATTATCCATGTGTGAAAGTTTCCTCCATTGAGGTGCAGTTGAGTTGAGGCAGGGGTGAGAGGTCACGGCTGTCTGTATAATCCCTGAGGAACAATGCAACTGTCCAAACTGGCCCTCCACCCCTTTAGAAATGGCACCCGGCTCCGTCTCCCTAGCAGGGCTTCCCAGTGGAGGTCCAGCATCATGCCGCACTGAATAGACTAACTGGATGTGTATTGAAAATATCTGACGCTCTGCGATGTGCTCTAAGTGATGTTAACTCGTCGTGAAGGCTGCATGTTTGCTAGATAAACACTGACGGAGATTAGCTGGTGTGGAAGTTGATGTGGCTCAGTAACACTTAGGAATGTTGCGTGGTTACTTTTTTTTTTCTTTACAGATGATGCAATACAGAATGTATGTTACTAACATGGAGACAAGGGACCCAGTACTGCCTTCATCTTGTACAGGTGTATTTTATTGATGTATTTGAGTTGTGCACCATGATCTGCCTTCATGTTTCATGGCATTTTATTCATGTTTATTTACTTATATGCCTTTTTTTAAACCATTGAATGCAATGAATATCAGTATATTCCAATGCAAATGTTAAATCTATGGAAAATGTTTCTCTATGTGGCCTTTGCTGTCGACGCTGAAGTCAGTGATATTGCATCAGAAATCCATTTAAGATGACTTTGTCACATGACTCAGTTTTATCTTCTGAAGTTTTTCATTTCACTTTTCATACTTTTTTTTTGGCATTTTCATCTGACTTGTATCATTGTCTTGCCTTTCTGAACATAAAACTATCATGGAATGCTGTCATCATGCTGCATTTTCCTCATGATCTTCCACACCCTCGGTTCATCTGTTCTTGCCTTCTGTTGTCCAGCGTGATGTTTTAGCAGGTGTATGCTGTACATAGTATGCAGTACATACTTTAGCTGTTTATTTGTGCAGTGGGCTGCCAACATTCCTGCCCTGCAGGGCTTCACTACGCCCCTCCACCTGGATGGCTCCATATTGGCCCCCATCCAGCTGTGCAACCAGGATGTGTTTTGCTCCCAGAGGCCCCTGCTCCTCAGGGGGAAATGTTGAAAACCACCTAAAGCTGTCACATGATATAGATGTAAAGATGATTTTAAAGAAACTGATATATTATTACATCATGTATAGCAATAAAGTGATGTGTGATGTAAGAAGGATGCATATCTCTGTGTGTTTTTACATTTGTGTCCCCTTGACACGAGTAGAAATGAGGTGGAGAGTGTTTTGCCATGCAAATGAAATTATAGAAAATACCAAACCTTCAATGTCCTGCTTTATAAACTGTCCTAAGAAATATATACATCACTATTGTTCCTCCAACTCCTCTATAAGCATGAACCAGGGCGGGGCACAAGTTTGAATTTTAAAAAAAATAATGTTGACCATTGCCTCTCTGTCTCAACCCCCACCCTATCCCCACTTGATACCTTTGAAACCCCCTGACACAGAGAGGGGATGTTTAGTGGCCCCCACCCAGACGCCTGGGGTGCTGAGGGTGGGTTGTTTACACTCTTTTATACACTGTTACCACGGCTGGGTGTAATTTTGGTCTCCACCTGATTCAAACCGAAGAAATGGCAATTGAAGCTGTCCTCTGTGGGTGTTTATTGTGCTTGGCTGCAGGGGATGAGGGGGTCTGAGTGTACCGGGACACACCAGTCTCTGCTGGGCTTCCCTTGATTGTATGAATGGACAGACTGACTGGAGACCCTGAAGCTTTGAACTGTACAAAGCATGTATACGTGTTTTTGTAGGAGGTGAACGAGAACACATTTCATAACCATTGCATGAAATGTGATTAACACTGGGACTTATACGGTATGTTTTTTTTTTTGTATGTGACCTACATAATATCTGAGCGAGAACTGAACATGTTGCGTAATTGGTAATATCAAAAAACTGCGGTTAACAATAATGTTTTCCTTATTGTCCAGAAAATCCCAATTAAAGTGAGCAGTACACCTGGGGCCTGATCCTTTCTGTGGCACTCAAAAGGTAAATCTTTGAGGGTCACAAATATATAATTTGTTTTTGAAAAATACTGAATACCTTCCTAAAACAGGCAGGCTCTGTGGTATCAAGTTAATGTTACTTAAACAGATGTACATAGTGTTTTTATTTAGAGCTATTTTAAGCTACATTTGATGCCCCAGTGATTATTTACTGTAGCAGGATGATGCAAGTGGGATTGAGTCAAAATAAACTACAGTGACTGTGTTCATGGCAATGAATGAGGTACTTGTCACTCAGTGCAACTGTGTGGCTCAATTATGTGTTTAAAATGTTCTTAACCACGTTCACAACATGTTCTGCTACTCTGGTGTACAGTTGCTCAACTGCTGGCTGTGTGGCCATGAAATTTTGTAGAGACATTGATAGTTCACAGAGGGTGAACCATGCTGTGTTTTTTAGTGAAATATCTTAACGACTATTGCGATAGTTGTTGAGATATTTCATAGAGTGCCATGAAACTAATATGTATAATCCTTTAATACTTTGCTGATACCTTGACTTAAAGGGAAATTTTGGTATTTTTCAGTCTTGACCCTACTTTCTTATGTTTTGTGTGTCAAAGACTATTGGAGACAACAGCTTTTGAAACTGGTCCAGTACTGAGAGAGACCACTGCAGCCTTAGTGGCGAAACAGGCTGCAATGCAATTCCTAGGGGCAATTGTGCACCGTCAATTTATGTCATTCAAAGTGCTTATTTTTGCCACCAACAGGTTCAGACTGTTATCATAAGTGTCTTAAAATAACAATCTGAGCCTGTCAGTGGCAAAAACAGGACACTTTTAATGGACATAAATTGTCCGTGCACAATTGCCCCTAGGGATTACACTGCAGCCTGTTTCACTGCTGCAGCTGGAGCGGTCTCTCACAGTACTGGACCAAATTCAAAAATTGTCATCTCCATTAGTCCCCTAGACACAAGAGCATGGGAAAATAGGACCCAGGTTAAAAAATACCAAAGTTTCTCTTTGTGGCATTATCAGATCACACTCCAAATTACTTCAATTCACTGGATTATGACCAAATACCTGCACAACTAAAATCACTCGCATCAGCTTTAGCTGTACTTTGAATTTTTGTGCTAATTAGCAAATGTTCATACACTAACTGCTGGTGTAAGATAGATAACAATGGTAAAAATGGCATTTAAAAAGCCACCAACAATGTCTTAGTAACTTTCTTTGGTAGAAAAAGATTTTGCTGTTGTATTCCCAACAGCTGGAGAGAATATCTGCATTGCTAGATACCACAAGAGCTGAGTGAGTAACTATGTTTTTAAAATTTGGGTGAGCTAACCCTTTAATGAGCAAACAGCTCCTTGACTGTTCATAGAGCTACATTGTTTGGTATGCCATTAAAACAGTTAGCAGGTCTGATGGTATTTCATGTGTTGTGAGTCTCGGTGAATGTAAATATCTAAAAATATATGTCCATTGTTATACAGGCATACCTCTTAGTCTGCATCATATTGACCTCATTCCAGCGGGTGAGCAGGGGGAGGTGTCTGGGGGGCCAGGCCTAAATGTATTTTTTAAAAGCCCTGAGAGTCCTCTATGCTGTTCGAAGAAATCTTATATATTTGAGCAGCTGTTCTTCTGTTGGCCTCATTCAATTCAGAGTATTGAAAATCATATTTGCTTGCTATTGTTGCCAGTTGTAGTAGATTTGTCAGCCAAACATCTATTCTGCTATTCTGTCTACTCCAGCATAGTGTTAGCATCTATTATCTCAAATGGCTTGGAAAACTGTGCATATTGCTGCCGTAAATGGGGAAACAATCACCCCCGTGGAGCATGGCCCCGGACCCTCCTACATTTGGGCTGAGCCCTGAGTGTTTACAACGTCTGGCTCCGCCCCTGCCTTGTTCGCTGACCATCAATGACGAGAGAGATGAAAAGAAGAAGATGAAGAAGGCAGGTTCTAATTAGAGAACTCGTCTTCCTGCTGTCCTTCTGTTCTCTGTTAAGGGGAATTGTTTTCAAATCCCAAGAACCCCCCCAGTTCTCTACATAGGCAGAGATATAAACAGGAACCTACAATGTGAGGCCCTTTTCCTTCTGAACTCCCAGCCAGCTGCTCTTCCTCCTGTTTTACTCATCTCTGTGCTCCTCAGCCTCTCTGATGTATTTGTTTGCTGCTTCACATATTTTAGACAAAGGACTTCCGTCCATGTGATCGATGTTTTGACTGTAATACGAGTCTAAACTGGTTTGCTTGAATGCATTTGTGATTGAACCTTATTTCACAATATCATATTCATACAGGCTGCACTCTATTTTATAACATCAGAGTGAGACAGGCTGCATGGTTAGTCGTAACTCCAGACTAAATAGTATAACAACGATAAAATAAGTCAAACTGTTATTTGCTAATATAATAACTTGTCCAGCTTCTTCAAACAAAATGTATGTTTTAGGGCTGTGTTTATCATGTGACAGTAAAAAGTATGGTTTTGCAAAAAATTACTGGGGTTGGACTTATAACTGGTTTGAAGCACCGTTCTGTTGTTTGAGGGCATTTTCATGAACCAGGGATGTTACAGTTAATGGTTGGCACTTTAACCCCTCAGCCACCAGGGTGCCTCTGCTTAGCTGTTTTTGGAAGAAAAACTATATACTGCAGTCAAAGATACTCCAAAGGAAAAAGTAGAAGCAGATAAACTCTTTAATTCTCAGTACCTCATGGGCAAAAAGTTATCTTGTCCAGCTTTTACAGATTTATGTTTCGCTAATATAGTTTCATTTAAGAATCAAACTCTTAACAGTTGATGCCCATTTTAAAGCACATGAATTGATTTTTTCGCCACTTGGGGGCATTGCCGTATTATATTGTTATATATGGTGAGAAAGCAAGCAAAAAAAATGAACTGCCTATTTACACCAAGTCCCCCAGGAACAGCACCAGGCTTTGACGTCAGCATGGTGGCCAAACCGTGAAATCAAAACTTCAGGGTCCATTACATGATGCTATTTGGCCTATAAAGAGTTTTTCTTATATTGTGAAAGAGACCATTTTTGAATGTCACAGCCAGTGGTGTAGTGGATGGTATATGCAGGTATACCCAACACTTTTTCTAGATGTTTACAATATACTCACCTATCCACTGTAAAGCCACTGCAATATACAGAAGAGAATACCCACTTCCCTCTTGGTAACAGATGACGCATTTTACTATCTGGACTTGATCCATTCCAGACGATAAAAGTTAGCTGCTTGGCCGGTGAAAGTGGGCGCACCAGAGATCCAGATCCTGGAATGAACAGGGCCCAATGGCCAACACTGCATCCAGTTCTCTTTATACTGTACATCTATGGTGTACACACCCAACAGATAGAGAGCATTATTAGCCTTCATTTGAATTTGCATGTCACCCTCCAGCTCTTCTCTGGTTTCCAAAAACCCCTGAGAGACATATCTTGCTCTTTAGCTGCTAGTTGTTCCACTATGTTCACCAGCTGTTTGGTGCTTTTTTTCTTTATTAGGTAATCAGTAATGGCTGCCTGGTATTTTGGAAACAAGGTTAAAGTAAAACAGTAAAGTTGCACCATTAACACCACACGACTTAGCTATATGGTGCTAAAACTGTGGACCTGGGTGATGATTTTCTGCAGGTTTGTCACTATTAGCAACTCCTTTTGCCTTACTCATAGTTAATTGATCCATTGTTAATATAAAAAAAGATTAATGCAGATTTACTGATAAGAAAAAATCATGCAAAACTGCTTTAAAAAGCAGAGATTTTATTTTCAGTGCAGACATTGTGACAGGTGTATTAAATGCTACTGTTTCTACCTCTGTATCTCTCAGGCTTTCTAAAAACATCAGCAGAAATGAATAGTAAGCAGCACTAAAAAGCCCTTGAGCTGTTGCCAGTTGTGTTGTGCAGATACATTGTTTGTATGTATGTGTGTTTGTTGACTTCAGTTCTCAGCCTACATGCAGATTCCCTGGGAGAAAAGCTGGAAACAGAGTGGATGTTACTACAGCTGCCAGGAGCAGACCTCTCCCACACCCACATCCCAGAGTCACGGCTTTGTTTGCGTACCTTTTCCCATCAGTGCAGCGTTCTTTCTCATATCTGCAAAGCTACTGTCTTGTTAAGGGTCCCACATGAAGAATTTAAACATACGCAATACATTGTTACGTTCATTATGAGACATTATTAACATAGAGGAACGGCGCTAACTGAATCAGCCTCCAGATTGTACCCTGCAATTCACAGTATTCTGACCTTGTGGGAAAGATTTTTTGACACAGAACAGATACTATCTGCTGCTCTGCTGAATATGGAGTGATAACATTTTGAGCTTTGCACACTTGTAGATAGGAGTGAAGAGAAAACAAAAACTAAAGCTTGAAGAAGAAACATCCATGTTACGTTATAAAGCAACGGCATATGTGTGAAATGTGGTCTTAAGATTTAACAAACTCTGACAGTAGTGCCAGTGTTGCCAATAATGTACTGCAACATAGTGGCTGCTAATCACCTCCAGCATAGTCTCAGCTGGTTTGGTAACAACACCAACTAATTTCATAATGATGTCGGCACACCGAGGCCTTTCATGCATGCTTGCACGCACAAATGAATAGTTGAATACACCCTATGTGAATCTCTCATCAGAAAGCACTGCTTAAAAAGCAATAGCCTTGTTTGAAGGTTACACAAGTTCACTGATGTTGCTTCATTAACTGTCCTTGTCTAAAAATGGCTCTATTTTGCAAAAAAAGAGGAAGAGGGACTTTGTCATTAAGGCAAACAAAATATCAGCAAGATGTACATGTTAAGATAATGAAATCCTACACGTGCATCTATCACAGCCAATAATGTGCATTTTTGATTTAAATAGGAGTGTGTCTTAAAGGTAATATGGTCTGCATGTATTAAAAATATGCAAGGGACAGAAACCAAATTACCCATCAAGTGAGTAGTGTTTGGTATTGGAGAACATATCTAGCATTATTCTATATTTTTATTATCGTCAACGAGTTCCATGTAAGGTGGCATAGTGGTGTGGTGGTTAGCACTGTCGCCTCACAGCAAGAGGGTTCCTGATTCAATCCCAGGAGGGAGCCCCTCTGTGCGGAGTTTGCATGTTCTCCCCGTGTCAGCGTGGGTTTTCTGCGGGTACTCCAGTTTCCTCCCAGAGTCCAAAGACATGCAGGTTGGGGATAGGTTCATTGGTAACTCTAAATAGTCCGTAGGTGTGAATGTGAGTGTGAATGGTTGTCTGTCTCTACGTGTCAGCCCTGTGATAGTCTGGTGACCTGTCCATGGTGTACCTCTCGCCCAATGTCAGCTGGGATAGGATGATGGATGCTTTATCTTCTCCCCAGCAGCACAGAAGATCTATACAGTCAGTGCAGTTTGAAGACTGACACCCAAGACTAGTATCATTAATTCAGTATTTGACCAAATGTCTCCCCTTCTGTTCCTGAGATATGATGTTGAATAATTGCCAAAAAAGTGTCTTTGCAGAACATTATGATGTCACAGGGAAGTTGACTTTTAACCTTTTGGATATAAAATGTCATCATGTCATCATTTTATTATTCTATTAGACATATCAGTGAAATTTTGTCTTCATTAACATAAGAATTCTTGAGTTAAGGCCCAAAACATGTTTCGTGAGGTCAGTTCATGGTTGAGTCCAAGTGGACGTTTGTACCAAATTTAAGGAAATGCCCTCCAGGCATTCTTGAGATGTGGGGTTCACGAGAATGGGACAGACGTTTGGACAAAACCTGAAAACCTGATGCCTCTGGCCATGGCTGTTGCTGGAGTGGAGGCATACAAAGGCTCCCAGCTAAAACAGCTGGTCACTGTAGTGTTTAGCAAACTTTACCAAAACAAGTGTAAAGAGTACATTTGTTGGGGACTATCTTCAGTTGTGGATTAATACACGTTTGGTGCACTTTTGAGTATTTACAGCAGCAGGACATTGTATGTGGAACTGACTCCAAATAAGCCTCTTTTTTTTGGACATCAATAAAGCTCTATGGCACAGAGAAATAGGGCATGGTCCTTGGTCTTTAGCAGAGTTTGTTAGGGTCCAAACTACTTTTAATGACTGCTGTGAGCTGATTCAATCACTCTGTATAAAAATGTATCCATCATCCAAACCCACAAAAACACTGATCATTTAATTCAAGACAGCAATAAACTGATTGCATGATTTATTACAATCAACTGAAATATCATAAATCATTACTGATTCATACTCCAGGGAAAAGAGTCAAGAGGAGTGTAACATTGTACTCCACATACCAGGGGTTTGACCCTCGCAGTTTGATTTGTGCGTGGAAATTGGCCTGCGGTAGGTGCAATGAACATCAAACTGCTGCATGTGAAATTATGTTTTAAAGTCAGCCTCCCACAGTGAGCAAAAGAAAATCTTCATTTGTTCCCATGTCTCTTGGGGGTCCTCGGGAGCCGTTGCACAGGTTCACAAAGACAGACAGACACAGTTAGACGAGCCAGAGATGACAGACATGGATTTAGGTATATTTGTGTCTCTGGATCTGTGGCTCAACCTAACATGAAAGTCCTGCATTCTTCAGGCTTTGTGTAGACGGACTGAGACAATATCAGGACGCTCCTTTAGGCTCGCCAATAAATGTGGACCGTGTCCACCGAGTCTGAACAAAGGAAATTGTCTGTCTGTGGCTCGTGTGTGTGCTTGTGTGTGTCGGTGGATGTATTTGTATGTATCAGAAGTATTAAATCCACAGCTCAGACTTGTGTGTTTGTCTCACAGGGGGGCTTTCATAGTCCACCTCTACAGAGCTATGAGACTATTCATTTACCCTATAGGCTTTTTGTGTGTGTCTCACCGTGATATGAGACAGAGAGGACACAACCGTACTTTCAATTTGAACCCTAAAATGGCCCATGGTGGTTAGTTGATGTTTAATGTGTACCAGTTGGTGATCTTGTGGGACTGGCGCAGTGACGGGTTGAGAGTCAGCTGTAGGAGTCAAATTGCAGTGAGTCTGTGTCTTTCACTTTAAACTCAGCTGCAATATCAAACATCACCTTCTCAAATTTAAAAGTCTGGCACTAAAGGCAGGGCCGCCCATGCTCCAACCACACACTCAAAACCTTGCCCTAAACTCAGCCACTCCTGTCCCCAAGAAGCTTCCTCCCCTGTTGTGTCATCACAAATCTGGGGCATCTGATGGGTGCCGTTGGTTATGCAGCATTTACCAGCATTGTTGTGTGTTTGAATGTGCCCTGGGATCGCTGTCTTTGTTACATAAAAACTTATCTGCTCCTCTGTCCGTATCTTATTTCATTTCTTTGTTGCCTTTTCAAACCCTGAAGTAGAGTACAAGAAAGTCTTACACTGAACCTTTGAATGACAGAATCTACAAACCATTTAAAAATTGGTATTACATGATAAATATTACGATGAAGGGAAAAAAACACATACATCAGAAGGAATAAGTAAAAGAATTAAAGCATAAAGTCAAACTCTACCTCATGTTTCTTCTCACGCTGCACATTTCTGTTGTCTATATTTGTATTTTAATAATATTTCACTCCTAAATCTCTGAATTTAGGGGGCAACTTCACTTTCATTTGGTGGAACTCTTGTCTTCTATATGTTATCTTGTGTGTGTTTTTTATTTGCAGCATTCTATACTTGGTACACATTCTCTTGCACTGTGTTCATATGGTGGGTACTGCTGATATCATGATGCTTTTGTTGTGAAAGTGTGTGCCCACCCCCTGATTCTCTAGCTCTATCAGCACAATTTCTATTGTTAGCACTGTTGATGGGATTAGCACTGTTGATTGCTAGCCAACACTGAACAATGCAGTTTTAGTTTAATAAAGTAGTTTCAAAAGTTAAAAAATCCTTTTTTTTCTTGGGGTCTGAAGCCAAAATCACTGACCAAGCAGCGGAATTTGACAACTGCAGAACAAGAACAGGTTTGTTGTTCGAACCACTGTGTGCAACACTTGGCAAAAAAGTGACCCTTTCCAGAACCAATGTTTGTCCATTCTGGGCTACTGTAGAACAACATGGCAGTGGAACATGGCGATCTCTGTAGACAAGGATCCGCTCTCTATGTATAGATATAAACAGCCCACTCAAAGGTAACGAAAATATAATTCTTGTATTATGATTATTATAATTAGTGATTGTTAGTGACAAAAGAAAACATATTTATATATTATTTTCCATTTCGGCCAACATTACCCACTAAATCCTACACACTGGACCTTTAAAGTGGGTGATAAGACTATCTGAGGAGCGGACAGGGCTTTCTATATGCTGGTTGTATTTTCTCCATTCAGCTGGTGACTCCAATTCGCCCACACGTTTGAGTGTGAACATGATTGTCAGTCTACATGCAGGTTTGTTAGATCTGTGGCAACTTGTTCAAGGTGTGTCCTGCCTCCAACCTGGCAAATGGAGAATGATGCTTCAGTCCCCTGTGACCATAAATGGGATATGTGACTTCCAAAACAGATGGATGGATTTATCTTAGTGTTTTGACTTTTGTGGGTTTGTCCTTAGGGGCCAGAGTTTGGGAATTGTATACATGAAATCAATGCCATGCACAGACATTTTGTGGGGCAGGTGCTCAAATGAAAAAAGGGCATCCTCTTTTTGGAATTGTGGAATTGATTTATCTTTTATTTTTTTGTCCGCTTGCAAAGCACGCCGTGCCAGGAAGTTTCCATTTGTCTGCCAGCTCCAGAAAAACACTTGAGGCCAAAGTACATACAGTACATTTGTGCACAGGAATGATCAGGAGACATGTCTGCCTGAGGTATCTCAAGATCTATACTATATACACCTAGCAGCTGCTGCACTTTAACAATGACATTGCACTTTGCTCTGTTCCATGTACTTACATTTGATACTTTATAGGCTACTTATCCACTGTTTTTTTAATGTGTGTGTGTGGGTGTGTGCATGCATGAAAGAACAAATAAAATAATCAACAACCCAGTCTACCCTCCAAAATACAAGTAGGCTTCAATTACAACAATCAGGCTTCAAGTGCATTCTGTTCTCCTCTCTTCACTGTTCTCTCCACTGCTTTCCTTTGCCCTCATCTTCCCCTTTTTTTCCCTCCTCTTTCCTTTATAAATAGTCACATACTAGTTCTTATATGTATCTTCCAAATACACTTTAATCAAATAATCCTCGAGAACAGACGCATGCAGGTTTAATGGTGGGTTACTGCCTAAATCAGCCTGGCTGTATTGAGATGTTTTTTTTTTTTTTATAGTGGATCAATTTCACAACAGTGAAAAACAATGTAGCTCAGGACAATCACTATATTTACCTGAGGGCAGGTCAGGGAGACGTGATGCTGTGTTGGACACATTCATGATTCATGATGTCAGATAGAAATGATTATAAAGGGAAAACAATGGAAGTGGAGGTTAATCCTTCACATGACACTGTTGACCAGTGGGAGGCAGCAGTAGGGGGCCTGGGTGATGACGACTCTAAAAACTGATGGGAACAGATTTCCCTGCTTAAAAAGTGTGCTAAACGATTACTGTATTACTAGGCTGGTGTTTCACTTTAAACATTTGCATAACTGCAAA
This sequence comes from Epinephelus moara, assembly GCF_006386435.1. Classification (NCBI taxonomy): domain Eukaryota; kingdom Metazoa; phylum Chordata; class Actinopteri; order Perciformes; family Serranidae; genus Epinephelus; species Epinephelus moara. The sequence goes on along the minus strand of NC_065525.1, from coordinate 13,049,252 downwards.
GTGGCTGCTGGAGATTGAAACTTTTCATACCTTAACTTAGTGAGTGACACCCTATACTTCATGACTCTGGGCTAAGCAAATTAGGCTATGCAAGGCTTTAGGGAGGATGGACCAGATCCATGAACGACACAAGATGTTCCAGATTCCCATTCTTGGAGGGTGTCAGCTCCCCTCGGGCTATTTTCAGAGTCTGTCTTGGAAATTACACCACCATAAAACCGGTCCAGCTGGTTTGGGTAACTTGTTAGAAAAAATGGATTGATTCTATATTCTTTAGTATTTCCTGCTCCTGTGCTGTATAGTGGTGCTTCCGTGTTTTCTGCAGACGTGATGCCATATAGACTGGGCAGGGGTCCATTATGTGGGGACAGCTGGTCATACTCAGATCAGATGGGAGTTATAGGATGAGGTGTGCCAGAGAGAAGCAGTGCCGACCTCCGCCGCTAGAGGGCGGGGAAGAGCAAATGTAATAGTTTTGATTGAGGAGACGCCGAGCTAGAGCAGGGGCTGGCCTTGACGGAGGAGGGCCATCATGACAATTTCCATAGTTTCTTTGTAGACGGATAGAGTAGAGATAGGAGAACACACGCTGCTCAGAGTCACACCTACAGACACGTCGTGGACTCCTCGTGGCTGAGCCCGGCCGGCATCAGACCACACACCGGACCGACAGACAGAGGAAGAGGAGACCGGCGACACACCGAGAAAGCGGGAAGCTTTGTGTTAGGAAGACGAAAGAGGAAACTCAGTCAACGATGTCAGGGTTAAAAAAGAGAAACTCAAATTCCTCCGCAGACCGGGAGGAGGACAAGCAGGTGACAGAGAGGATGCTGTCCCCGGGCAGCGGCGGGGAGAAGGGGGACTTCAACCAGGGTGGAGCACTGAGAAGCGACCCCAACAGCCCTAACAACGCCGTCAAGGGAGAGGAGGGTGAGGACGGGGTCGTCTTGAAGAGGACCATCACCCTGCTTAACGGCGTGGCTATCATCGTGGGCACCATCATAGGCTCGGGCATCTTCGTCACCCCGACCGGCGTGGTGAAGGAGGTCGGCTCGGTGGGTCTGTCCCTGGTGGTGTGGGCTGTGTGCGGGGTGTTCTCCACAGTGGGAGCCCTCTGCTACGCGGAGCTGGGGACCACCATCAGCAAGTCCGGCGGGGACTATGCCTACATCCTGGAGGTGTACGGCTCCCTGCCGGCTTTCCTCAAACTCTGGATCGAGTTGCTCATCATCAGGCCGTCCTCGCAGTACATCGTCGCCTACGTTTTCGCCACTTACCTCCTCAAGCCCCTGTTCCCCGTGTGCCCGGTGCCGGAGAACGGGGCGAAGCTCGTGGCCTGCCTCTGCATCCGTGAGTATCCGAGCCGTGCCATGCTACCGGGATGATGCAATTTTAAGTGTTGTTGTGTTGTTTGTTGTGTGCTGAGCTCAGGCACCGGTAGGAATGCAAATGAATTAAATGACACTTCCTGTGTGTTAGTGTGGGCACACACATGAAATAACACACTGACAATACTCACATACAACACTTTGAGTTTACATGAGCAGATGTATGACGCTCCACGTGTGCCATTGACACACTCACACGCACACATACATACATACACATCCACGCGCGCAGCATCAAACAAGGTGGTGAAAAATGACGCGTGATTACATCAGCTCGCGTGACGGTAAATGATGCTCGCGCCCACAACAAGCTAATTCTCTCATTAAGTGACTGCCATTAGGTGCAATTTATAATTTAATAAAAATTAAAATTAAAAAATAAATAATTTACTTGTACCTTATCTCATTTGTATTTAGTGATGTGTTTTATTTTAATGTTCTTTATTTTCTCCTCTATAATAATTAATTTATTTAAAGGGGAACACCACCAAATTAAGAATTCCAGTGTGTTTTTTCCATGGCCTTGGAAATTCAATATTTGTGAACATGAGCTACTCTCTCTCAAAGTCTCAAACTTGTAGGGTATAAAGTCTGGAGCTGCTCCGTATGGGAGGCTGATTTTGAGGACCCAAAGAATGTTTGTTTTCTTTTTCTAACCAAATGAGCTTTATTCAGTTGTAGTGTTCTCAGGTCTGAAACAGAAATGTACCCATATACTCAAAATATTCCCCAAGTGCTCTCATTGTCATCCAGAGCATCTTTCCCCATTCATTATCTATGGAGCAGCTCCAGACTTTGTACCTTATGACATCACAAATTTGAGGTTTAGCACTGTATTTTGTGAATTTGGGAGAGAGTTGGTCATTTTTACTAATATTTTTGGCCTGTCTTAGACCATATGAACAACATGTATTAATTTTAGAAATGGACATAGTTCCCCTTTAATTGTTACTTTCAAACAGAGAAACAAGGACGTTAAGCCCAGAGGCTGTAAGTTGCTTTTGTTATGACAAACTTTCTGGATTTAACAGAAAAGAAATGACTAATAGGGAAGCCGGATAGAGGGCTACGCACAAACTGATAGAACTGGAGTTACAAGCGACAACTGTGTGTTTTGAATATGAAATGAAATGTATTAAAATCTAAAGAAAAATAATTGAAAGTGAATTTGGTGGGCCCACTTCAGCATCTGCTGGATTTAATAGGTGAGATCTTCAAATTCAACAAAGAAAACCCTATATACCATTAATTATTTTTGTTTAATTATCACTGGGAGTAGTTAGAGTCCCTATTCGACCACTGTAGGCTACTAAATTATTATACAAATATATTATAAGAAACAGAGAGAATTTATCATTAATAATGTGTTTTATGTGTAAGTTAGTAACTTTCCAAAAAATGTGTGAGAATTGCTATAAATGTGATAAACAAAGAGGTCAGAGCAGAGCAGTCAATTAAACCTGAGTGCTGTGGGGTTGGGGTCAGTAAATGTTTTTTTTGTTAAAAAGTTAGTTCACAGTTAAGTGTTAGCTAAAAATGCTGGTAAATTTGCGTGTGTTTCAACTTGTGTTGTTTGGAGTCTTAACAAGATTAACCCCAGATTATTTGCTGCTTTAACTCAATAGCACAAGTCTCTGGTTGTACATGTTTTCTTTAACCGCCACACAAAACAAGTACCCCCTCTTTCACCTCATACGCTGCATCTCCATCTGAACACACGATTACACATACCATGGTGTACGCATGTATACTGAGTGTGTGTGAGTGCATGTGGTGCCAGCTAGTAACCCTAGTACCTAATCTTCAGATTGACTGAAGGCTAAATCCTGACTGAGACCACATGACAAAGCCGTAGACTGAGAGGCTCAGTAGTCTGTGTGTGTGAATGTACGCAGGCTTTTTTGTGCGTGTGCATGCCTCCGGTGTAAGCAGTGGGGTGGTCAGGGTCATTGTGGGGCTGAGAGCCAAATCTCCACACACACACACACACACACACACATGCATCTACAGCTCCATAGGTCCACTTTTGTGAGAGTTATTCTTCCAGTTGACCTGTTTTCTGTAGGAATTTGTGTAATTGAGATCAGAGCGTTCCTGCGTTTGCTTGCTAAGTTTGTGCATACATGTACACACACACACGCCCAAGTATAAGCCAGTTGTGTGTGTGCATGCCTGTGTGAATTTTGATGCCAGCCTCTGTGTGCATGTGTAACTAAGTGTGTGTCCATCCCTCTACTGTACTCTGCCTCCCTCTGTCTTTGTCATGGTCTCTTTAACACAGAGCCTCATTGTGCTCTGTCTCGTTTTTCTGTTGTGGCCCCGACCTGATTTAGGAGCTTTGAAGGGACCTGCTGCTTTAGTTAATCACTTTTAATGGTGTTCAAGGTTAGGTTAGAGGCCGCTTCAGCAACCATATGAGTGTGTGTGTGCGCACAGGAGGGGGTGGTTACCATCACGTACAAAAAGAGGGGTATAGTGGGAAGCATTTTTTTATTCCAATTAGTCTCTTTGAATTCTTCCCCAGCTCCCAGCGGGCTTTGAGAGCTGCAAATACACACATATGCATGCACACTCGCCGACATTACCTCAAATGTGAGTCAAAAATTAAAGAAGGCGCAGGGAAACATTGTTAAAAGCTATTTTAACATCAAAACACCTGCAGAAAAGTCAGTTCCTCGTGTGCCTAATAAAATATCCTTTGATGCACAAAGAAGATGCCGTGGTGGAATTCAGTTTGTACATTTTGAGTCAAATTGTGTTAGGGACGAGCTGCCTCTTAAAGATGCCGGCACTTGCAGTCTTTCTTCCTCTTATTCTCTGTCTTTATCTCTCTTTCCGCAGTCTTGTTGACCTTTGTGAACTGCTACAGTGTGAAGGCAGCCACCAGAGTGCAGGACTTCTTTGCCGCAGCCAAGCTCCTGGCACTCGCACTCATCATCATCATCGGCTTCGTCAAGATTGGCCAAGGTACTTCGAATGACCACGTACACTTACATATGCACTAATACACACATTCACAAGTTTTCATCCACGTGTCATCAACGTCTTTATTAGCCCCTTTCCCTCACCACAGGTGACCTATAAGCAACCTGTAAGAAAATAAAATAATAAAATACCAAAATCATGTTGAATTTAATGTTTTGCATTGTCAGCAGATTCAGATAGTGACACTATGAGCTTAACATGTTAACATTTAGAGATTTTTGTTGTCCAAAGTAATCATTTTAACTAAGTTGTAATTAAAAACACAACTGTGATATATATTGATGTGAAAAATATTCCATATTGCTCAGCTCTACTGGTACAGGAACTAAATATGATTTATTCACTGTAGTGCAGTTTCATTTCTGCACTGTAAAATCTGACAAGCCTATCTTACCCTAAAAATCTAGGGCACTGATTGCCTTGAAAAAGGTTCGTAAACATAACTATTAGTCTTAAGATATGTTTATTATTTAAAGTCTAATGGTTATGTTTACTTCTAAAAAGGGTCAATAATGTCAGCGATTAACTGGTTAACTGTTAATCGGTTACGCATGTTGGTACATAGGTTAATTTTTCTGACTCTTGATTTTACTGCACTGCGCACCACCCGGTCTGGTCTGGTGGGAACTAGCTAGCAGGGCTGCTCATTCGGCAATTACCACTAGTAATGCCATCCCGACCTGCCAGTGTTGCTGTGGAAACATTGTGCCCGTCTTCTGGGCTCCCCCAAGGTCGCCCCGGTGAGTAAACAGCTCAGTGTTGAGCTGCAAACCCGCTTTAGCATTGTTAACTATGTTATCACTGTTAGCTCTGTTACCACTGTTAGCAGAGACAGCATGGCTGGTGGTGCTAACATAGTGATCAAAGCTAAAGGGGTTTTGCAGCTCAAAATGAAGCAGCTTACTCACCAGGATGATCTGGGGGGATACTGGAGGGTGGCCAACATGTTTCTGCAGCGAGTACCAGTGGTAATCATTAAATGAGTGGGGCTGCTAGCTAGCTCCCACCTGACGCAGTGCAGAGTGGCTAAGGCTAGCTAACAAGTGGAGACCGGAAGCTGGGCAGTGGACACTATGTTTCCGCATGTTAACACACTTAGCCGAATGTCTGTTAGCAAAGCCAACGAAAAAATCCATCCTAAATAAAATTTCTTCCCTTTAGTGCAGTTTGATTTTTGTACTGGCAACATTATTCATCATTCACTTAACAGAATTTTATCATAAAACCAATGAACCAAGTCTCATATCAAAGTACACACCTTTGGGGCTTAACTCCTCTTTGTGAATGGTTTGATGTTTGTTAACACAGAAACCATTATTAAAATGACAGTTGGCTTTAAATACACACAGCACACACTCAGCAGACTTAGTAATTCATGCCCAGAGCATACAGCACAGTCAGTGCCACGCGACTTGAAACAGGAAGTTATTAATTTGACTCGTAGTTGTATTTTTTGTATAAAGCCTTCCTGCTGTGTGTGCCAGTCACCCTCATGCTCTGATGGGAAATCCTTCACTGAAATTATTTACTGACAGGCATCAATTTCTCACTGGTAGAATACATTACATCTGATGAACTTTTTGGTTTGCATGTGTTTCTGTGAAGCTAATTTATCCATGACAATCATCTCATATGCACAACACAATTTCTCTAAATTCAAAATGGACAATAACAGTTTTTCAAATTTCCCTTAGCTTTAAATAAGGAGATTTAGTGTAATCCAGGAGGCTATGATAGCATTTTCTCCTCTATATAAACCCCAGTCAACTCACATTTATGTTGCACTGCTTCTGACACTATATCTGATCAAACTCTGGCAGTGTAATCCCATTCTGCCCGGAGTTAATCCCAACCAAGCATATTATCTTTGTTCGATTCGAGTAGTGGATCTGTGGAAATAGCTGGTGTTTAGCTTCCTGAAGTCGGGCCGAACCCTTGGTAAAGGCCACTGGATGTTGTGAAGCGTAGCCAAAGACGGGAGGACAGCACAGAGACCAAACAAAGGCCCTTGAGCAGAACACAGCTCCTTTCATTGGAAACCTACTAATTAGCTGCAAGACGTCTGAGTCACGCAAACACTTGAACAGTCTATTTGATTGAGCCATTCACTGTAAGTCATCAGACCAATAAAGGCTTTTAAGAAGATTTATTATTATGACTAATACAGACAGGAAGTGAGCTCAGGGAATCAAACTCTGCCCTCTAGAGGAAGGCAGTGTAAGTCTCAGCCAAGACTTTGGGGCTCATTTGTGTCCATGTCATTGCAACTAGACTACTATAGTTTATAGTCATCAATATGGAGGGTGGCATAGCACCTGTCCGCTTCCTTTCCCGTCACAAAAACCCCTTTGAACAGGTAACTGCAGGCCTCTATCCTCTCTGTTGCCTGTGTTTGTGTCTGCTGCCAAGCCCTGCCGCTCTCCGGCTGGCTCTCTTCCTGTCTGTGGTGAAGCTGTCGGCTGCAGTACCTCCTAATAGAAAACAGGAGGACGGGGAAACCCAATAAAAAGTGGAGTCAACAAGCATGTGTGTTGAATGTGAATGAGTCTGTGTGAGAGTCAGACCAAGTCTTGCAGATTGAATATAATCACAAAGTAAATAGACACAGATTCGTAGCTGGGAGCTGATAGCAGGGTCCGCTCTGTAAGATTTATACCCGGTTTAAAAAATGTGGTCGTTTAAAGAGAGATGCCTTTGAGGACAAAAAGTGAGGAGTTTAAAGTGAAATGGAGTTCACCCAGACTGAGGGGTGATTGTGGAGAGCAGCACCAGTAACCTGTCTGCTCTCTCAGCTGAGTGTTTCCTCTGTCTGGACCTGTGACCTCTTCTCCTCTGTTCTCACACCGGACGTTAACCCCAGCCACGCCGTGAGATTCAGCTTTTGAAATCAGCAGTTTTCTTGAAAGTCTCACTTTAACTCGAACTGCAACACCAAACCTACAGTTTAAAGGTTAAAGCATCTGAAACGATCCACAAAAAAATTTAAAGAAACCAAAAAGTATTGAAGTGGTAAATGCAATTTTGATTTTTCATTATTGTGCCCATTTCTGGTTTCTGAACTTTAATTAACTGCTGCATGCTCATTCAGATGTAGGTCAACTGTAGGTATTCTGCCATTTACTTCTGGCAGCATGAAAGATGACAATGTCTTGCCTTACTGAAACCTGCTGACATTTTGTTTAAATACATGATTGTAAAAACCCACACACCAACATCCTGTAACTGGTGGCAACAATGGCTGCTGTTGCATCACCTCATGTTGCCTTTTGCCAAGAGCCGAAAAATGTAAACCTGAAGACCGACAGGACAGATTCAAGATGCTAGTTAGCCAGTTAGCCCATTACCACACAACCCCATGTTGAAAGAGCAAATGATATTTACTGTGTGCTAGCAAACAACAACACAAACCGTTACAAATGTGATGGCATCTCTTTATGTTACATTTATTTAGCTGATGCTTTTATGTGAAACAACTTACAATAAGTCTCCAAAACTGAACAAAAAAATGAACTGGACACATTGCTATGTGTATATATATATATATATATATATATATATATATATATATATATATATATATATATATATATATATTTTACAGCTGAAAGACAAAAGATTTGAATGACAGATTCTTGATTAAAGGTCGAATCAAAGTTCAGTTTTTCATCACACAAACGCAAAGTGGGTTGTTTGTGTGGAGGTCAAAGTTCACAGGTCATCAGCTGACTGGTGGGCAAACAGGACCGCAACACTGACTGGAATTGTTCAGAAGTGGTTCAGCAAGCGATGGAGTTGAGGGTGGAGGTTAGGAGGGAGGTTAGAGAGAGGGAAGGTGGGAGTGGAAGAGGTGGAAGAGGCATGTGGTTTCTGGAAGCTGGTTGCTCACCGGCAGAGATCAGTAGCAGACGGCCCAGGGACCACAGATAATATCATACCTGCGACAACATGTATATATATAGCGAGAGAGAGCTTTGTCCACTCAACTAAACAATATAATAAAAGATTTCTGTAAAATTGAAAGTGTGGCGACATTACAGATGATGTCTTTTTTTTAAAGAGTTGTTCATTTGGAGTTGGGTAAGCTTTATAAAAATGTTTCACCTCCAGTGCTGAGCTCACACTAGCAGACAGATGAAGAGGCAGGGAATTTTAGATGAACAGAGTGGCCTATTAAAGCCAGTGGGTGGTCTGAGGGGTGTGGTGACATAATGATAGTGAACCAGCTCTAAGTAGTCACACATTTTGTAGTTTAGCCGTGTAAAGAGCTGTTGGTGAGAGCAAAAGTTAGGAAATGGAATCAGAGAGCTGAACTCTGCATGTTGACTTTTTAAATTCAATATGCTAACAATAAACAGTTTTGAAAGCAGAAAAAAGTAAAATTTGTTATTTAACATGTTTAAATGTACCTCATCCCTAATGTCAGAGGCCTTGACACGCCATCGGAGTGGACTGGTGGAGTTTAATTAAGCAAAACAATTTGATTGAGCACTAAAATAAGAATTAGTGTTGATTTGTTTCTTTTTTTTTAAAGATTTCATTTTATTTATTTTCTAGTCAACGTCAGGCCAATGTACACCATATCAGTGACTGCAGAAATCATCTTATGATCTTTTGTAGCTCTGTTTTAGGCAGGTTTATCAGTTCGAAAAGTTAGGTCCTGATTTTTGGCTACTTTCACAATAGAGGAAATGGACTTTGGTGATAACTTGTGGATGTTCGTTAAATTGACTCCTAATTTTTTCGAAACAGATGCATGAAATTGGCGCCACTGTCCGCCCCAAAACTCTACAGGGGTCACAAATGTTACGCCACAGCGTCCTGTATGTCTAAAACCCAAAGTTACTGATCATTTACCCAAGATGACCTGACTATTATTTTTTTTTTCATTTTAAATTCTTTTGTCTGTTTTCCCTCAATTCCCGTGGTTTAAGTTTGAGCCCATCTGGACTAAATAACAAGCCTGGCCTCTAACTGATCCTCCTCCAGCGCTCCCCTCAGTAGCAGCAGGAACTGTACGTGCCGTTCATTCTTTGAGTCTTCGTAATCCACATAAATTGAGTGTAAACCCTGCCCGTCTAATATCTGTTTATGTGTAGCTGGAGCGTGGAGAGTAATTCTACTCATTTGTAACTCTAGTTGTTTACTGTGCCATTTCAAAAGTGAGCTTTTCTAACATATTTATTCCTAAATCTTTAACATCGGTCTTTTTCATCATAGTGCCTGTAATAACTGTTTGACTGGGGTAATGAGATTATCGAGATTACGTCAAAGACTCGCAAAGACTGTGTGGTTGTGTTTAGACCAACACACTCACCTGACTCGGCGTCTTCACTGCAGCTCTCTTTGGCTGCTGTTTAGCAGGCGGAGTGGAGTAAGTTTATTTGTTGGTCTGTTTTAGAGTGTTGATTTATTGTTTAACCAGATATCTGATTTAGAAAAAACAACAGAGACGCAAGAGAGAAAGATATAGCACAAGATCTTTATAAGTCACTTAATTTCTGAATAAATGAATAATTTGAAGAGGTGTATTCCAGACCAGAAAAGATGAGGAATTTAAACAATGGTTTACATGACAAAAACAATTCAGTATAAACAATTTTAACAATTTATTTTGCTTATTTTTTAATTTATATGGTGATTTTCACTCAGTCTAATTGAAAGTGGATTGTTTAAGTTAAGTTTAAAGAAGTTAATTATTTTCCCTGCACAGAGGCAGTCTGATTAAGTTATGGACATTAAAGGGTAACTTTGGTATTTCTCATCCTGGACCCGTGTTTTTGTGTTTAAATGTCTAGTGGGAACAACACTTTTTGAAGTTGGTCCTGTATTGAGCAAGAATGCAGGAGCCAGCAGCCACAAAACAGGCTGCAATATAACCACTTGGGGCATTTGTGCACCATCCATTTATGTGCATTTTTGCCACTGAGAGGCTCAGATTATTATTCTGTCTGTCTTGCAACACTATGGAAAAGATCACTACAGAAAAAGACCTTTTTGTTCAACTTGACACAGCCTACTTCATTTAAATAGATTAATTTTACCATCATATTTTCACATCTAACTGGGTATGGGTGAATTAACGGTTTATTTCAGCCAAAGTAGAGCTGGTGATTGTTGGAACAGTGGAGACATGAGACACGTTTAGGTAAATTTTATTTTGTTTTGGTGCCATTTTTGGTTAAACTAAGAGGATCGTACTCTTACTCGGTGTACAGTTGCCCTTTAATGTTATATTGTAGTCTGTTTCTTTTGCCGCTGCTGGCTGCAGCCCAGTCACTTCGACGCAAAAAAATATGTCCATGTTGAAAATTACTGAAGTTACCCTTTAATAAGAAATTGACTACAAGTATCTTTGGGGGAATTCTTTGTTTGAGCTGTGTACATTCGAGCATGTGAGTGTAACCACTCATTTTGCATGATCATATAGACATACAGTACAGTAGCTTCTGTCTATTTGCGATGGTGATGTGAGCTTGTTCTGACACCATACACACTCTGCTTATGCTGATCCATATTAAACTATTGCGTGCGTGTGTGTGTGTGTGTGTGTGTGTGTGTGTGTGTGTGTTCATGGAGCTGTGCAGCTCATAAGGTCAGAGTCTGCTGCTGTCTCCGATTAGAGAACAGTGTAATCTGATTAGCTCCAGTAAACCCCTGCTTTCTCAATCTGACACCTGCCCACACTGTTTGGAAGTGAAACACTCACAGAGACTGATCTCTTGTTGACCAGCCTCGTGAACTTACCTCTCATTTACTGCTGTTTCTTCTTTGTCGCAGTTCATCAGTGATGCAGGAATTTGATTCTTCATCTATCTGACATGAACATTTTTTATTTAATTAAACACACAGTTACTGTACACGCACAGACTAATATTTGGTTTCGCACTGCTAATTCACACACCAGCGCAGCTCTCCTGGAGGTGTTTATGAATGAGAGGTGTGTGTTTGTGCAGTGGGAGGGTTCCAAAAGAGACGTCTTAGCAAATAGTCTTTTTTTTTTTTTCCTGAAGCGGGGAACGCTCAGTTTTAAGAGTAGGACTAATCCATGTAATGCCTTGGTCTTTACCCGATCCATGGGCTCTTTAAACTGAACGTAAACTCAGTCACTGCTGAGTATGAACCCAAAGAACCCTAGATTTACTGTTAGGCTGAGCTCAATCCACATAAAGGGAGTTCTCTTGTCTCAATCCATCATGACCACACACTTTTGGCACAGGAGGAGCAGTAATTTGTAGTTGTAGCCCCTCCTCTCTCATTTTTACAGCAAGTACACATTTTGGGCAACAAGTAATCCTTTAAACTGTTTTGTTAGCTAAATACATCCAATTACTGTCTGCAACCCCTTCGAAATGACTCAACCTTTCTTATACTTAAAACTGTACATATGATTTTTGTTTAGGTTCTTTTGTCACCACATTTCGTTGATAGCATTTCACATGCTCAACATGTCTATTGCTTTAAACACAAGAGCTCATTAAGAGAATTTAGGTTTTCAGAGATAGTTTAAAGGTTCATCGTGCAGGATTTAGAGGCATATATTTGCAGAAATGGTATATGATATTCATAATTATGTTTTCATTAGTTGTTTTGATTACCTTAGAATGAGCCATTTATATCTACATATGCAGCGGGTCCTCTTTCACAGCAGCCGCCATGTTGTTTCTACAGTAGCCTAGAATGGACAAACCAAACCCTGGTCGTGTTAGCTGCTGTAGTTTTTAAGTTTTAGTCGCTAGATGCCACTAAATTCTACACACTAGACCTTTAAAAGAATACTTCAGACATGGTGGGAATTTAGCTTGTCTGTGTCCTTCAGAGAGTAAGACGAGAAGATCGAAACCATTCTCATATCTGTGCGATAAGTATTAAGCAAGTGCCACATGCTAACTAGCATAGCTTAGTATAAAGACTGGACACAAGGGGAAATGGCTAGCCCGGTTCACTGAGTGGTTCAAAAATACACCAACCAGAACCTCCAAAGCCGACTAATTAACGGAATGTATCTTGTCTGTTTAATCTGTGCGCAAACACAAATGTCATAATGTCAGGCTGTGGTTTTAGAGGGAGTTACTGGGCGGAGGGATAAAACTGTTGTTTGTCAAAACATCGTTACAGCAGCTAAAACCACAAATAATTTTCAGTCACTAATCAAAAGTCATTGTGCTTTCAAGTGTTAATTGACTCTATTAAGTCTTTCTAGTCCCTATTTTTAAATTAGGCCTAATGACAGGAACGCAGGTTGTCTTTCATTCACTCTTTATTGATGTGCACCTTTTGGATGTGTGTGTTCTGCATGGTGCATGCATATTTAATTCTGGGTGTGTGTGTGTGTCTCACTTTCACTGCCTGGCACTGGTATCATGTGACTGACTGATCGCAGCTCTGAGTGTTTCCTGACCAGTGTGTTGGTCTTTTATGCCTCCGCGCCGGTGGTTGAAGTAGAATTGAAACAGTAAATCAGTCAGAAAATTATTCTGCTATTTGCTAATTAATTATCCAAGTATTTCTTTAATAGCAAAAATGCCAAATATTCATTGGCTACACCTTCTCAGTTGCTTTTCTTTGATTCAGGACTCCAAGAATCCTTCAAAAGTCTTGAAAGGCATTTAATTAATTAATCTAATAATATGGCCTTATATGGTGTTAAATGTCTTCAGTCTTCCAAGAGGCTTAAACTGCTCAGACATGAAAAGTAGGATTTTATCAATCTTTTTACCTCCGCCAAGGAGGTTATGTTTTCCCCGGCGTTGGTTTGTTTGTCTGTTTGTTTGTCTGCAAAATAACTCAAAGTTCTGAACAGATTTTGATGAAATTTTCAGGATAATGGGACAATCGGTTGATCGGTTGAAGCAAAGTGGATAAAATAATAAAATGGCGGGAAATCCGAGCTGCTTGGCGGAGGTCTGCGCTCTCCGAGTGCTTTTCTAGTTTGTTCCTCACATTGCATTGTGAAATACCCAAATAATTGGTAACACCTTTTTTTAAATTTCTTTTTTTTTTTTTTTTTAAATAATTTACAGAATATCTCTCAATTTAATGCCACACAGATCAGAATAGTGAAATTAACAACACTCATTTTATTTGCAGCTGGGATGCTCAAAGCAGAGCATCCTCTGTCTGCTAGCTAGCTGTCACTATACCCTGGACAACATGGAGAAGTGCAAATTAAATAAAAATCTGCCATTGACAAAGACTTTGCGGCATGGCTGAAACCTGTACAAGGCAATGCATATGGTGTATTTTATATAGAAAGTTTTTCAAAAACTCAGCACAGTGGGAATCAAAGCAGTACAATCCCACATGCAGAGTGAGAAACACAAAATCGCCCAGTAAACAGTTCCCGTAGAGGGGTGTAACACATTTGTCGAAATGCACTCTCGGAACCCATCAGCTATCGATTGTGTTTTAGATTAGCTGAAATGACCGGCCCATGGAAGATAAGGTCTTGGATATCCGCTGGCTACACCAAAATATTGGTCTTTGCCCCAGGAGGCTTATTGTTGTCGGCAGATTGACTTGCACCAATCTGCCCTTTGAAGAATCTTTTTTTACACTGAGGAAGAATCCATCCATCATCTATTTTCTGTAACTTCTTATCCTGTTAAGGTTTCGGGGGACTGGAGCCAATCATAGCTTACATTAGCAAGAGGTGGCGTTGCCTGATTATTGCGGGGCTGAGATATAAAGACAAACAACCATTCATGCTAACATTCACACCTAAGGGCTAACCTGCATGCCTTTGGACTGTGGGAGGAAGCCGGAGAACCCAGAGAAAACATACGCTTACACAGGGAGAATATGAAAACTCCACACAGAAGGCCCCAAACCTGAGATGGAATCTGGAGCCTACTTACTATGTATGAGGTAACAATGATGTACCATCATGCCACCCATTGATGAAGAATCCACAATACAATTACTTCAACTTCAGTGCTTTTATGAACAAGTTGAAACAACCATAAGGAACCTCAGTTGTAGACATGTGCTTATAAATGTTACAGGCCAGGCCCCTGGGGACCCCCAGCACAGCTCCCCTGTCAGGCTGGTATGTGGAGCAGCAGCACTGACCAGGTGTGGCAACAGAATCTTAGGATGCTGTGATCACACATTGGCCTGTTTGTTGGGAGCACAGTTAGTCACACGGACAGCACAGTAGTCACGCCTTTCCCACGCTACACGGTGGCTTAAGGCTAACCCTCCCAGTACCAACACTGCCCCAGGCTGTTGGTTTAGCAACCGTCGCTGTGTCTGAGAATGTGTGTGCGTGTTGTGGGGTGCTGCTCCGTCAGGAATGTGGCGCAGATCTCCTCAAACCAGCAGCAACCTGGAGGTCAGAGAAGAGCGGCTGTGACCAAAATATCAGAAATTAGCTGATAAATTGAAGTGAAATACTCTCCCATCTCTCAACAGCTGTTGCTCTGCCCTTGAGCAAGGCAATAAAACTTCCCTCTCTTCCTGTGGTCCTTTCTGTTTGTCTGTTGTGTGATCCTTCCGTGCCTCAGGTCGATCCACGGAGCGGCGCCACAGTCTGGGTCACTTATTGACTGTCTCAGCCTGTCTTAACTCCATTACATTCTGCGGTCCTTCACTGATCCAAATACCGAGACAGATTTAAGCCGAATGTTTCCCCCCCTCTAAAGGCTTTTTCGGTGCGTGTTAGTGTGTGTGTTGGGGAACCACAGATCATTGTTTCATTTATTCTTCCACATTTGGGGTTCTCCACACTGGAGGGTAAACTTCCCTGCAGAGAAATATTGCAGACAGACAGATTTTTTTTTGTCTTAACCCATTTTTTCTCCCTGTTCTTCTCCAGGTGAAACAGATTCTCTTCTTCCAGAATATTCCTTCCAGGGGTCCAAATATGAGTTTGGGAGCATCGGCCTGGCGCTCTACAGTGGCCTGTTTGCTTACGGTGGCTGGTGAGTAACTGTTGACCAACCTGCGTGATCAGGTTGTAAGTCACCGTGCTGCCTGTTCGTTTTCCAGTTTCCAATATAGGATCATAAAATGATCGTCCTGCTGAATTGGGGACCCCTCATGGTGGAAGGATGGAAATGAATACGTGTAACCATGATTCATTACTTCAGACTTCAGCATTCTGTTAATCAGTAATATAATGTTATCATCAAGATAAGACTCCACTGAATGTCCATGAGCCATAACATTGAATTATCACCCAGCCTACTTCCTGCTTGCTTGCTCCCCTTGTTAGTGATGAATGAAACTAGATTGTGATCAATTAAGTCGTTGCTTTCTACTGTTTGTCTTTACACTGTAAAAAACAAAAAACAAAATGTCTTTCTTTGTCTAAATAAAGTAGATCATTTTGGTGTTAACCCTAACCCCAAAAAGCTCCTGTGTTTTGAATGCAATTTGGGAAAACACAACTTATCACTCATTTTTTTCCACTTACAGATTACTGCAGAACAGTTTTACTTGTACAGTTTGCATTATAGCTGTTACGCTGCTATGCACTATGTCTCTGATTGTTGTTTCCTCTGCTCACAGGAATTACTTGAATTTTGTCACTGAGGAGATGATCGAGCCTTACAAGTGAGTATTAACAAGTTGAATTGTATTTTTTATGATGAAGTACGGACTTGTTTGCTGAAGAGTGATTCAGAGCCTGTATTTGTGACTAAGAATGTTTGTGTCCTCCTCAGAAACCTTCCCCGTGCCATCATCATCTCTCTGCCCATAGTGACAGCAGTATACGTTCTCACCAACCTGGCGTACTTCACCACCCTCTCCCCTGAGCAGATGCTCAACTCAGAGGCTGTGGCTGTGGTGAGTGCACACACTTTCTCTCTACTACTGCTGCTTTCTTTTTATTAAGGCTGCCAAATACAGTCAATACGTTTTTACTACCTATATAGTTACCTAAGTCAGTGTTTCTCAAGTGGGGGTATGGGTACCCCTAGGGGTAATTCGGAGTACTGCAGGGGGTACTTGAGATTAAAATATCAGTCATGCATTATTATTGAAATTATTACACTATAATAAGTTTGATAAAGTGCATTTTTTATTTAGTGTTTCTTTTTTCAATGTCATCGTTAACTGCTGTAAACTGTCAACTACTGCAGCAAATGCAATCATGTTCATGTTTGTCAGTTTTAATATTATTACAAAATACCATCAGTATCAAGAAGAATATGTTTTAATGGGATTTACCTCATTTTATTGTTCCTTTTTATATGGGCTCTTTCTTCTACAAAAATGCTCTGCATTGGTCAGGAGGTACTTGGCTGAAATAATATTTAAAAGGGGGTACGTTACTAAACAAAGTTTTAGAAACACTGACCTCACTCATAGCTCTTTGGTTTCCCTCTGGATATACAGTGGTACGAGCAACTTTATGCCGCTGACAAATATTAAGGCGTCTTCACAGTATTGCCCTATTGTCCAAAACACAGGAAGCTTTCATAGCTTATTACGCCATTCACTTCTATTGAAGCCTCCTCTGTCCGAGTATAAAGTTTTTCACAGAAGAGCAATATTTTGCCAACAGTTATTAAACAGGGGTAAATGGTACAAATATATCTTTTAAACTGTGTGAACCTATTGTTGATGAATGTTGCTGTGCCATGTCCTGGTGTGATTGGACTTGGACTTGCTACTAGACTTATTATGACATAATACTCTTTGCGTGTGTGTGTTCGACAGGATTTTGGTAACTACCACCTGGGTCCGATGGCATGGATCATCCCTGTGTTTGTAGGTCTGTCCTGCTTTGGATCTGTCAACGGCTCTCTGTTCACATCATCCAGGTAAGACACACCAAATGAAAATCCATTTAAATACGTGTAGACCATCAAACTGGGTTTGGGGAAACAGTGAGAGCTCAAAAACACCTGCATAAACCGTAAACTGTAGAAAATGATAGATGTAACCACTGTGACGTCAGCCATTGGTTTGTGGACTCCTATTTTGAAGCCTCAAGTTTGGCATTTTGGCTGTTGCCATCTGGGATTTTTGGAGCCAGAAGTGACCATATTTGGACAAAAGGGTGAAGGCAACCCAAAATGTGGGTGAAGTCAACCCTAATACTGGTTGCTAGCTTATTTAGCACAGTGGACTTAGAGCTATTTTTGACTGTGATAATGCAAATGCTAATTTTTGCTAGTGAAAAACAGGCTTGAAACCATTAAAACAAAATGTACTTCCTGGAAAAACTGAAAATCCGATCCCTTAGGGGGTCATATAGTACAACTAAATGCTGAGCAAGACCTTTTTTAGGTGACTAAAATGTTACAATTCATCTTCATGAACTGAAAAACACTTAAATAGTGAAAGCTACGACTAAGACCATACTGGGGGGTCTCACTATGGTTACGTTACTGTACCAATGCTGTGTGGCTTCAAGCACCTTAACTTGTGGGTCTTTAGAGATTGACTCACTCTTGGAGCCAGCCTCAAGTGGCCATTTGAGGAACTGCAGTTTTTTGCATTTTCATGTTTGTTTCATTTTTCAGCCCTGGAGGTTGCCTCTTAGCATGAACACATAGAATCAGATCATGGCAACAAAATGCATTGTTTGGAATCACGTATATTTACATACTATGTATCCGTGTCTTTCCTTTTCTCTCAGGCTATTCTTCGTGGGTGCCAGGGAGGGTCACTTGCCCAATCTGCTGTCAATGATCCACCCCACCCTGCTGACTCCGCTGCCCTCACTTATATTCACTGTATGTGCTCGTAGTTTCTAATTTACAGTCCACTAATGCACATTATCTTACACTATGTACCCTTGGGTCTTTACAACAGAAGGGTACCACTGCACTGATTTTTAGTAGTAATGGAGTATTAGGAAAAAGCTGCTGTGAGATATGTGTAGATATAAAGCAACAACAACAGCATAATTTTACTAGAAACATATAACTGTTTTGCTGCTGTCTCTCACACATGGCACACCTAATTACTTCTCTCCCATTCTCTCCAGTGCTTGATGACGCTGCTCTACGCCTTTTCCAACGACATCTTCTCCGTCATAAACTTCTTCAGCTTCTTCAACTGGCTCTGCATCGCCATGGCAATTGTTGGGATGATGTGGCTCCGTTATAAGAAGCCAGAGTTGGAGCGACCAATCAAGGTTAGCCAAACTTCATGCAAGAACATAACAAAAGAAAACAGGTCAGGTTCATGGATTTTTTCCTGATTTGTCTGATGACGTTCATAGAGGGACATGAACGGACGGTTGGAGACGAGTGGACACGAAAGTTTCACTAGGTCTTTGTCACTTTCGACTCCCGCTTGAGTTAGCTTTGGCAGCGCAAAATGTTTCTTCTTTGTCTCATGCGACCAACAAAGATCCATTCAGCAGAGCTCAGATGAATAGAGACTGATTGCAGATTAAAGGACAGAAGAGAAGCTGGATGCTTGTCAGCTGGTGTTGAGGCCGGCTGGGTAGTAGTGTGTGTGTGCGTGTGTGTGTGTGTGTGTGTGTGTGTCTGTGTCTGTGTCTGTGTCTGTGTGTGTGTCTGTGTCTCTGTGTGTCTGTGTGTATGTGTGCGCGAGAGGAAGTGCAGTGCACTATGCCTCCTGACTGGACCAGTTGCTGTAGGACTCTCCAAAACACAGAACACCATTGTGCCTTGTTGCACTTTGTTTGAATGTGAGTGTGTGAGCTTTCACGTGTGATGTGTGTGTGTCCCTTATTAGAGCCTGATGGCTGCCCTGGCTCTACTCATCTGCCCGCTGGCATGATGTTGTGTGTTGGTTAGAGGTGGAGTCTGTGAGCGCAGTGAAGTGAAAGAGGCAGATAGATCTATTGGCCCAGCACTATGTGTGTGTGTGTGTGTGTTTGTGTGTGTGTGTGACTGAGTGGTGGGACAGTGGTGGCACTGTCTCACTGCTGACCTCTATCTCTCTCTTTCACTCTCCCACTCTATTTCTTTCTCCTTTCTTTGTCTGTCACATTCCTGCTGTTCAACAGATCTGGAGCCGAGCCGCCGGAGAATCGCGTAATTAGTTTGACTCATTCATCTGTTTGGTTAAGACACTGTTCATCAGTAACCTGTTAGATTCATGACACCTTCAGTTCAGTCTACATGCATAGATGTATATAGTCACCTGAACACACCACTCATTAGTGATTGTTGGGGGCCTTAATCTGCTGCTATAAGAGCCTGAATGGAGCCTGGCTGCAGCCTCCATTCAGCTTCAGAGCATTAGTGAGGTCCATCACTGATGTTGGGCGATAAGGCCTGGCTCACAGTCGGAAGTTCAACTTCATCCAAAATGACGCATTGAATGGAGTTAAAATCAAGTTCTTTCACACCTGACTCAGAAAAGCATTTCTTTATGGATCTGGCTTTGTGCACAGGTGCCACAGGAAATGGCCTTTCCCAAACACAAAGTTGAAAGCACACTTTTGTCCAAGATACAATTGTATTCTGTAGCATTAGGGTTTACTCCCATGGAGCTATGGGGTCCAGTCCAAACCATAAAAAATAGCCCCAGAAACATGCGGACAGACACAGTGCTGCAATCATTATTATAATAGAAATGGATCAAGTCTGTACAATGTGAAGGGGTCGCTCTTAGTGACAAACCTGCAAGTAATAATCACTAGCTCTGCAGTTCCCCCTCGAAGTTTTAGCAACTTTCAGCTCATTGTTTTGGTTTCCTGCCTCCCACTCAACCATTATCCTTCACTTTCATTGTGCAATTTTTGTCTCTCTGTACATGACCTGCCAAGCCCCAAAATGCAGGCAGAGAAAGTTGGTGACTAGCTGGTAAACACAGTGGAACATGTAGCTGTGAAAGCGCCAGGTATTTTTCTGGCAGTTGGAGGAGACAAAAACTGAGCAAAAAGGAGACTTAGTGTTGGACTTAGATTCAGCGGTGGCCAGAAACACAACCCCAAATGAATGTGAATGTTGCTCCTTGCTTCTGGGTGGCATCACCTCAGTACTGGTGATATCTCATTGCAGTGTGCTGAGCAAAGATAAACTAGTGTCAAGGGAGAACATGATAGGACACTATGAGGACCTGTTTCAGCAATGAGACAGATTTGTTTAAAACAAAATGTATAATAGATATATTTAATACAGAGCTCCAAGGATCAAATAATCCCTTTAATGGCACTGTAGCTGTTAAAGGAATAGTTTGACATTTTGGGAAACCCTCTTATTCACTTTCTTGGCAAGCGTTAGATGAAAAGATTGATACCAGAGCCTAGATCCAGCACCAACAGCTGGTTAGCCTAGAAACAGGGAAATAGACAGTCTGGATCTGTGCAGGTGACAAAGTTCACCTACTGACTAAAGCTCACTGATTTTCTCATATCTTGTTTAATTAATCTTAAACATGTTTGATTTTACGTGAGGTTCTGTGCCACGAAGTTACTGCACCTGGTCTAAAATCCTGTCTTCTAATTTAACTCTCGGCAAAGAGGTGATTAATGAAAATATCGAACTGTTCCTTTAAAGGGATAGCGTTGATTTTCTTTTTCAGTTGTATGAAGCACTTTTCCATGGTCAGTGCATTACCTACGGTAGATGTCAGTCGGCAAGGCCCCAGTTTGGAGAAGCAGCAGGAGCACAGACACTAAAGAAGATCCAAACTATTCCTTTAAGACAGGGGAGCTTTGGAACTTCTCGCTTTGACTGATGAGCTTGAATTCTTTGGAGTTTCTGTCAAAAATGCCCTCATCTTTTCCCTGCAGGTGAATATTCTGCTGCCAATAAGTTTCGTGCTCGCCTGCCTCTTCCTCATCATCGTCTCCTTCTGGAAGACTCCAAAGGAGTGTGCGATTGGCTTCGGCATCATTGCTACTGGAGTTCCCGTTTACTTAATTGGTGTGTGGTGGAAGGGCAAACCAAAGTGGATGGTGAATGGAATCTGTGAGTACAACACCTGCATCTTTGCATGTTTCTGGAACTGTTCCTTCACTAGGCATTGTGGGTAATCACCTCGGGTGTGTGTGTTTTTCAGTTTCGACCACAGCCTTCTGTCAGAAGGTAATGGAAGTGGTGCCTCAAGCGACCTAAAAGGCTTCACTCTTTACTACTGCCAGCCGCCGATCCAGGTTGCACCAACAGTGATCTCTGGGCTCTGACATCACAGCTGATGAAGTTGACCTCTGTTGACCCCTCTCATCCCAATCTCTCTCTCTCTCATACTACACACACTCACATACACACACACACCCTGTCTGCAGGGTGCTGATAAGGACCTGATGAAGACAGAAACATGCAGGCGTCTGAAGCTACTGTGTCTTAGCGGTCCTCAACTTTTTTTTTGCTGATATTTTTGGGTTATTGTTATTTTAATATCTTTTGTAGGCTGTTACGCGTTGTTTTTCTATGATGCATTTCAATGAATTGTTTTTACTTTTCTTTTGTTTTGTGAATAAGTTCATGTAAAATATCATCCTTATGAAAAACCTGTTGTATTTTGCAAACTGTGCCTTATGTGGCAAATGAAGGTGTAACTGTCAGCTGTTGAGCGGGAGTTGTTGGTGGTGTCTGAGGCTGCTGTCGGCCTTGGCTTTGACCTACAAACAGCTGCAAACAGAGCTCTCTCGTGTCTAAAACCTTTGTAACAAGGAGCTTTCTTAAAATCCTGCAAACATCCGCTTTTAATCTCCTGGAACCAACTTTTGCTGCTAAGTCGGAGTTGGGTTTGTCACTGTTTGTCAGATATTCATTAAGCTTTGCATTGGAAACCTTTGGTGCTGCAGTCATTACAGTTCTCTAGCACTTTCACTGTTGTCTGTTGTTGCTCGTTGGTCGACGGCGTGGCATATCAGTCACTGTAATGCCCGTAACCCCCAAGTGTTGAGTTGTATTCCTGTTCTCTGCTGTTTTTGTGACCCAGTGTGGTTTTAAAGTCGTCTATGCTGCTGTACGAAGCGAGTGAAGTTGATTGAAGATCTTGGTGTGTTTTTAATTTTCTCATTTTTACAGTAATAAGACTCATTTTCTGTGGCTGAATCCCTCAGAGGAAGAAGGAAGACTTATAGAAATTTAAAATTTCTGCTCACTCATGTTTTTGTTCAAAGCCCTCTTGCATTACATATTTATGTCTAAAGCGTTACAGACCGGCATACTGTGAGCATACTGTGTGCAGTCTACTGTTGTCACTTCACAAGATTTCTGGGTATTGGAGTTGCTTTGCTCTTTAGATCATCACATGGTCAGATGGACAGAGGTGCATACACCAGTATGAGAGATTATATTATGACTACCATTGAAGAGTGGGTCCAGATTCAAAGTGTGTGGTATTGTCCCTGCTGTTGGTTATTTTTCGGGTCAGCGATCTCATTTTCACATAGGGGATCAATATCTCAGCGTACTGAGCCCAGCTCGTAGAGCGTCAGGTTAGAGCAGAGTGACAGAAAGAAACTTGATGCTCTTTTTAGTTTTGTTGATATCTGGTGCGTGTGTGCGTGTGTGCGTGTGTGTGCGTGTGTGTGTGTATTTCTACATTGCGGACAGAGTCAGTTTTTTTCTGTGTTCTTGGACTGGTGACAGGCACTGCTGACATTTTCATTTAAACAATTCACACTTCGATCTTCTGTTACGTTCGGGGTGGGGGTGGGGGGTTGAAGTACAGAAGAAGTACATTTTCAGATCACAATATCAACTGCTAGTTTTTACTTTTCATCTTCATGTTTTGTTTGTACTTACTTTACAACAACAGTTACAAGAAAAGTTGTATTAACGTCAATCCTCCTCCTGGCAACGGACCAAAAGTACACATTACCGCGGCTATGTCGCCATAGAGACAGCGCAGGTGGATGCAGCGAGGGGTTAATGTGTATGTTTTAGAGGTAGAACCTTTCTAACACTCCAGCCATCGCACAAAGCAGATGGGGAAACTAACCTGAATAGGACTGTAGAAAGTTTATTTATTTATTTTTAGGAAACTTGTTGTTGTTTATTGTTATTAGTCCCTCTAATTTGTTTACAGGGCATTTTGTGGAAAGTGCTTTACAAATAAATCTTGAGTTTTTTTCCACTTTTGTGTTCTGTTGTGTTTGGTCATTTGTTCTCCTTAATTTTTTTAAATTTTAATTTTATTATTTCAAATGTGATTTAGAGGCAACTAAAATCAATTAGTGAAAAAAAAGACAGCCAACCCACTATGTGGTGATGGTTTTGAATTTGGTGTTTATTTTAATTAAAGCAGCTCTTATTGATATTTGAATATAAACAATAAATGGAATGAGTCTAAGTAATGTGAATGATGTCACTTGTGACAAACCCACAGAAAATTAGCAACCCAGCTCTTCAGTTCTTAACTCTACACAGCGTTAGCATTTTTTTTAGCTCATTGTTTGGTTTCATGCCTGCAAACGCACTGTTTTAGTTCAATGCACGGACTGTATATAAAGATAGACGACACGTCTCCACTTGCTCCCTTGGTACAAAAGTGAAGCCAAAATATCCCGGATACAGACGCTGCTAACTTGCCCTGGTGATGTCATTAGGAGCCAAGGTCTGTGCAGTAGCGATCTCTGCAGTGTCATGTTCTTGCCCAAACATCCGTCCAACCAATTGTGAGCAGTGCCATTGATCGTGGGCACACTGATTGGCACACATAGCTATTAATTATGATGTGAAATCCCCTTTTATAGCATCAAATAATTAAAACTTAACTTATCAGAAAAAATGAGCAGTTGAACACATTGCTACGTGATAAGAACTACCTCAAATGACTGAATCCATTTTGGGGAAACATTTATTAAACGTCTACTTTGATGTTTTAGTTTGGCCCATGTCCAATCCGCCAACACAGACGGGGCTGAGATTTATGATCTACACTGCAGCAAGCTACCACGGGGCGAACAATGTTTTGGCTTCACTTTTGAGGAGCCGTCGTGTCGTCCTTTTTTTTTTTTAACAGTCTATGTTCACAGCTCACTTTAACCTTGTTTTCAAAGTAAAATCTGTGATAAACCACTGTATGCTGACTGACTACCACCAAACAGCAGAGGTGGGAGTAAATCACACACGGGCATGGCACAAGCAAGTCTTAATTTTCAAGTCTCAAGCAAGTCCCAAGTTACTGAGGTGCGATTCAAACAAGTCAAGTCCAGTCCCAGCTTTAAGTCAAACAAGACAAGTCATTGCTCAGGTCAAGCTAATCACAAGTCTAGTCATACGTGGTGATTCAAGTTAGCTAAAAAGACACATTCCTGCACCTTTCTTTGTGGGTTTTCTAGTGATGTATGAAATTGAATGTTGTAGTGTTCGTGTCACTGATTGTCGAGCTGCAGACCCTGCATACTGCTTTTCTCTTCTTACTGCCTTCATTGATAACATAATCCTTCAATCTGAACTTTATTAAATTAACACTGGCCCCCTCCATGATAGCTACCTCATATGTTGGTCTCTGCTTGTCTGCTGGGTCCTAGTAGATCGCCATGTTTGCAAACATTGCACAAGAAATTACCCAATCATCCTTCAAAAACAAATGTAACTTCTAAGTATCTAGAAAAATGCATTCACTAAAAAAAAAAGAGTCAAGTCTTTGAGTCGTCTGTCTCAAGCCTGAGTCAAGTCTCAAGTCATACATACCAAGACAAAGTCGAGTCTTTATCAGTGTGTCATGTCGTCCCATTTGCACTTAGCTCTGATTCAAGTCAAGTCATACGACTCGAGTCCCCCACCTCTGCCAAACAGCATACTGATAAAGTTAACGGCTAACTGATAAACATGTTGGAGCAAACAACTAAAAGCAGAGTGAATACTGGACTTACATTTGTCTTGTGGCCAGAAACAGGGCTCCAGACTTGTGTCTGATGGAGAGGTAATAGTTCGTTAACACATTAGCCATCGCAGCCTAACAAGCTGATGTCTATGTTCTGTTAACAGGTGGTTGCACTGCCCCCAAGTGGCCAGAAAGAATAAGACAGGTTTAAGAAGAACAAGTGTTGTTTCCAACTTGTCCTTGATATAACAGTGTCAGTGTTAACAAAAATGTTGTTCACAATGAATTACACTGTAACAAGTAGGGAAATACAATGACAGCACCAAATATTACAGACATTTTAATATCAAGTTACAGCTCTTCACAGACTTTCATTGACATACATCGTTCTTTGAGCTTAAAAATTCTCTCTCTCTCCAACTCTGTTAGTGATTTAACCAATTTAATAAACTAAATCACTGAGGACTGATAATCTCACCAGTATACTTAATAATGATTTGTGACTGCAGTGTATACTTTATTCAGAAAATGGGTATTTTAGAAGTTCCACACATACTGGGACCTCTGCTGGATTTTTGTTGTATATCAAATCACCATTCCGTTTATTTCTTGCATAAAATCACAAGATACAAATCCAGTGAAATGCAACCCTTTCAGTTCCTTCAATTATGCATAAAAATACTGAAATAATGAATATGTGTGTATAATTGGGCAGTCTTAGGCAGTGTCTTCATTTAGAATCCTTGTGTCCTGAGGGTAGAAGCTCTTCCTGAAGCCTCTCAGTACTGGTCTAGTGTAAGTGGTACCTTTTTCGTGACCTCAGCAGGGAGAAAAGACCATTATTTGGAACCATATTGATTTTCCGGGGCTTACTCTTGCAGTGTCTGGTGTAAACGTCCTTCCGTGTGTTCAGCTGAATGAGCCATTCTTTGCAGGGTGATGTTCCTCGTCAGGACATTCTTGATAGTGCAGGAATAGACATTGCTTAGTATTTGAGGGGATACCTGGAATTTGCTCAGGTGTAAAACAGTCTCTGTCTTGCATTTCTTACCACTGAGTCAGTATGCAGCAGGTGATGTGGACACCAAGGAACTTGAGGCTAACCACCCTCTTAAGGGGGTCATAGTTCCTTCCCTGCTTCTTCCCAAAGTCTGCAATCATGTCCTTATTTTTGTTGACTTTCAGGAGTAGATATTTGTCCTGACGCCAGCAGGTCAGGTCCTCTACTTCCTTTAGGTAGGTCTTTTTATTGTTATCTGTGATTAGGCCCACCACAGTTGTGCCGTCAACAAACTTGATGATTGTGTTGTGTTGAGTCGGAAGTGACTAAATAGTCATGTATGTACAGAATGTACAGCAGGGGACTCAGTTCATAGCCCTGGGGTGCTCCTGCATCAAGGATGAGGGTGGAAGATCTGTGTGACCAGCCTGGAGGGAACTATGGTGTTAAACACTGAACTGTAGTCAATGAAACAATCTCACATAGCTCTCGTTCTTGTCTAGGTGAGATAGGGTGGTGTGGAGGATGTGTATTATGGCGTCTTCTGTTGTCGATTGGAACAGTAAGCAAACTGTCCTTTACCAGCTGTTCAAAGCACTGGAGTTACTAAAGTGGACAGGCAAAATTAAAGACAGACAAGACACCACCTGCACAGTATAGTGATGTGTACAAAAAACTACTATCCATTGAACTACGTGTTGAACCCAGCTTTCCCTAAACAACTGATCTTTTACTCTGGGACAGTCTCATGAAGTCTTTAAAATGTGATTGATGCCAAAAGCTGCACCACAGGAAAGGCGAGCTGAAACAACAGGGCCTTAACTTAACTCTCTTTTTAATAGAATTTTCATTGAAGCTCTGCCAAAAATAACCATTGTTCTAAAACATTAACTAAAGCCACAACCTACGTCCTTCAACTCCGGGCTTGTGCCAAGCAGCCATCAACTCTGGCTTCTGAAGAGAAGTGCTACCTGTAGAAAGGCTACCTACAGTAACTACATCAACTAAAAGGCCTTAGTTTACTGACTGTCCAGCCAAATGTGTTCTAGATAGAAAAGTGGTAATGCACCTATTACATAGGTAATCATGAAGTAATTTTTATGACTAAAAACCATGATCAGTGATTTGACCTATGACCCCCAAATGCACTAAAACTGGGGCACGTTCAATCTGCAAATGGTGTGCACTGTAGCAAAATGGTTTGACACACACAAACAGTGTGCAGCAGGCTTTGAGGGTGTGTTTTTCTCATTTTGTGGGTGTGTCAGAGTTGCAGCAACATGTTTATAAACCAAATTCTAATAGATCTTTATTGATTCTACACACATTTTTTGTTTTATTTTACATTTGGGGGAAACTGTTTTCATACTTTAATAGAGTCAGTTTGTATTTGTTTCATTTATAGATACCTGTTTTAAAAGTACAAGAGGTATCTTTTTAAGCAACCCTCAAATATTATTTTGTTGTAATATTCACCTCATGAGATTTGACTGAAATTACTCAGCATCATCTTCATCATTGATCTTGCTTTGGCCATTGTCACACTATTAATTATCTTGTCACTGGCATCATCCTCATTCTCATGTTCACCATTTGTTGTAATGCACTTCTATCATACTGCGGTTTTCCTTGGCTTGATAGAAACCCAAATCTCTGGCATCTACTGTGGTTTGCCATGGGGTTTTGGTTGGATTTTGTAATAACTGCAATTTTACGCCCTATTTTCTCCAAAACAAAATAAGATTTAAGATTGATCTCTGTTGCCGCCTTGATAACAAGAACAAGCTGCTCAGTGAGACACAGCTGCGCCCTTCTCTCTCCACCTGTTTCGTGTTTACCTCTTCACTATTGGCTGTCATAAAAAGGCAAAAAATGTCAAGGAACAAAATATAAAAAGGTAACATATTCTCTCATTAGTATGAACTATGACCTTATTCCTCTGTTGTTTACATAATAGTATCTCTTGGTGGATAAAAGATTTATTTTTGAAAACTTGAGTAATGAAAGTTAGATTTTATTTGTACTTGTATTTTATAGATGCAGCCACCTAGAATTTCTCCTCTAGGCCTTACAACTGCCAGTCAACTCCCAGCTAGTTTCCTGACAGGGCATGTCTTGATTCCACTGCAAGCATGCCCGATCTCAATCCCGCCATGGACCAGCCAAGGACTGGGCAAAGTCCCAGTGGCGATCCACCATGAACCTTCCTTGGTCCTATCAGGGTGGAATGAGGAATTCTCGGTGGCTGCATGTGTATTTTTTATGTGGAATTATATATTTTTGAAGATATACCTGCAGAGATAAGCTTTAATTTCTCTTTTTCAAGTGTCCTGACTTTAAAGCAGTTCCACTTGATACATTACTGTGACCATCAGTCCGCTCTGTGCCTACATGAACAGGTGTATAGCTGTAACTATGTTGCCTATGTACCTGAGTTAAACTGCCTTTTGCTGACTCTGAAGCCTCAACAGCACAGACAGGAAGGATGCGTGTCACACTTATCTTTTTTTTTATCTTTAATGGTGAGGTACAGAGAGAAAGGAAGCATAGGGTTAGATTGTTAGATTTCCCCCTCACTGTGCTGTGTGTCTGCTGAGTGCTTTTCTGTTCTTTTTCGAGCCTTACTCTGCCTTCACATGCTCCTCTCCTCCTCCTCAGTGCTCCAGATAGGAAAATGCTGATGCTTGGGTACTTCAGTGTCCTTCAAAGACTCGCAGGCAGTCGGAAATTCCTGCATCCCATCTCTGTTCCCACTTGTTGGTTGCGACTGAATGGATGTAGAATGCCAAAGCCTCTGAATCATGATCATGAGTACTGATCGTCCCCCTAGATTGTGACAGTGACATTTTCCTGTAGCCTCATGGCACATTTGTGGTGCAACATACCAATTTTTCAAACCAGTGAAAGTAACTTTTGACTTTACATCAGCTGCTTTTGTTGTTTCAGATAGGTATCAAACAAAAAAGAGTTGCCTTATGATTTTAAATGATGTAAACTCGCTGCTCTCAGAGTAGACCTCACTGAGCTGGACTGAAGCTGTAATGAGAGCATGAGAAGATGTCAACATTCAAACACTGTGCTGCTGCTACTTATGTCTTTCTTTCCCATTGATATTTGTATGACTTTGTATTTCTTGTTTTTGTTCTGGAGAATAAAAGTAAAGACAGACCGAAGTAAAACCAAACTGTGTTTCTCTCAAATCTATTTAAAGTCAATCCGTTCATGCATATGTTTAATGAGGCCTTTAGGTTTATATTGCTGTTTATTCTTGATATCACATGAATAATAATCACGTGAATCTGTGCTGGCAGTAAACTGTTGTTGAAGATTAAAGCAGGACTGTGGGAGGCTGGCTGCTGAGGTAAAAATGACACACAGCCGATGAATGTTAGAACCAAACAAACTAATCCACTCAAGCATTCAGAGCATCCAGCGCAGCCTGGGCTGGAAGTGTTTGACTGATCCGAGGTCAGTTTTACAGCCTTATGATAAAGTTAAGGTATGAGGACAAGAGAGCTGAACCTTAATCAACACAAAGACGCAACAGCAGCATGACTAAAAAGTTAATAGTTTCAGTGGCGTCTCTTTGTGATCCTTGTTTTTAAACTCAAGACTGTTGGAACTGTTGCTTATATTTGTTGCTTATTACTGTTGGAGGAAGCCGGAGTACCCAGAGAAAACCCACGCTGACACGGGGAGAACATGTAAACTCCGCACAGAAGGGCTCCAAGAATCGAACCAGGAACCCTCTTGCTGTGAGGCAACAGTACTAACCACCACACCACCGCGCTGCCCTTGTCACCACTAACCATGCATATTTAATCTGACTCACCGTGATTTTTTTCGGCACATTCTGTGGATCTGGATGCAAAAGCCTCTGTCACAGTAAATTGTTTTGTCTGCTGTCTGCTGTGAGGGGCCCAAAGGACAGAGGGATGTCGTGTGCTGTAAAGCCCTCTGAGGCAAATTGTGACTTGTGATATTGGGCTTTATAAATAAAACTGAATTGAAATTCTAATTGAATATCAGTCATTCTCTGTGTGTGTTTTGCGGCAGGAAAACAATTATTTTTGAGAATTGACTTTGGTTAGTCGATGACTTTCTTTTGAGTTTGACCACAACTTTTGACATGGTGCACGTTGCTTTGTTGTCAGCAGTAGCAGTAATTTCTGTTGATAAATGTAAGATGTTCGTGTTGCCCATGTCTGCATCTTCACAAACAGAAACAAGAAAGTGAGTGAAACAATTGTGACATCACACAAGATTTTTTTTAGCATCACCTCTGTCACCTATCCCACCTCTACAGTCAGTTTCTGATGCTTCTGTGTCTTCAGACACTCTCTGTAGAATGAGGCGATGTTGACGCATGCTCCACTGCATTTAGAAGTGTACCACTCATAAAAGTTACAGGTGATATCTTTAAACAACCATTAAATCCCTGTACCACACACCAGCAGAGCCTAATGAGGACTTGAATCTGCATAACAGTCACAAACTCTGTTACTCTGAAAGAGTGTTTTAGGAAATTGCAGTGTAGTGGAGGCTGCTGCAGGGTGCTGCAACATTTCACAGAGAGGCCTCAGCTTTGAGTCTTCTCAAGACGAAGAGCCAGCTGACAGAGTTTTCTCCAAACACCCTCAGAATTGCATGTGTGAGAGCTGAACATGAAACTGTTGGGGGAGTACCTTCATGTGTTTGTTAGTTTGTTAGCATAGGTATATGTGGTGCATATCCTAAGTGAAACTGGTTATTTTTTGATTTTTTTAACTAACAGCATTTGTTAACTAGTGTTCGTCAACAGGAAACAAAGTGTGGAAATCAATATGTTTTTTATCAGCACATTATGAGACAATGTTAAAAATACATCTTTGGTTGAACTTTAAATGTTTTTGTTTTTCTCATCCAGTATTGGATTTAGCAGACACAGGCCTGCTGTTTTATTGCTTCTTTGATCAGTGAAATTAAGTCTGTAAATCTGCCTCTGGAACAACGGCACGATGAAAGGGGAATGCCTCCCCTTTAATTAGAAAGACTAAATCACTGAAAACAAGCTGGGGGATTGAAAAAACTTGTGCTACACATGTTTCCAAGACACCCTAAGCTGTGGACATGTGTAACAAATGGTAAAACATGATAAAATAAAACTGATGTTCGGTGTTGACTTGTTTGGCTGATGAGCTGAGTGGACTCATAGAAACCCAAATTTAGGGCTCATGATTACAAACTCTTTCAGTCCCACTGTCATATTCTGGTATAATTAACTTTAAAGTGTGTTGCTGGGAGGTGAAAGCAAGTGGGCATGAGACAACAAACCCCAGCGCACAAACAAATGAACTCCTGACGGCTCACTGATGTTACTACATTCCTGACTGAGCCATAACATGCACGCTCTGCTTGTGTAACAGATCGCCTCACACAAATCAGATGTAGGTTGGCAGACTGAGAGAAGTAACTAACCGTGTGCATGTTGAGACTGTTACATGTTTAAAGGCTGAAATCCAAATGAATTATTTGCACCGAACTCAACAGACATGTTTGACAGATGTTTGAACAAGACTGAGCTGCATTAACAATCCAAAAGCACACTAAAGCAAAGTAACAAAAGAAATGTTTTATTAGACAGAGTTCTGGTAACACTTTCTATGACGGCCATGGTATCATGCATTATAAATTAATATACTTATAATGCATTATAAATTAATATACTTATAATGCATTATAATGTGGTTATAGCACTGTATGATTATAGTTAAAAAACTGATAAATATTCATAATGATTTAAAACAATAATTATAAAACATTATAAAGCATTGTAGAATGACTTATATGGTCAGGTATCATAATGCCTCGTAATTTCTGGTCACTAAGTGACAGTTTTTTGCAAGAATAATCCTCTTGACACAACATTTGAGCAACTGAATGACGGACATTTAAATTTCACTGATGTAATATTTTCCCCTAAAAGACTCACTTTATGACTCAGTTCACTCAAATTATAGATAGTAAATGAAACAAATATACTTAACCTGTAACTGAATATAGGGGTCATTACAGACAATAACAGAGTGCTGGTTAGGTACCCCAATGTCAGCAAGTGACCAGCAAGTCACTGAGATACTTGACCTTTTAAGTCATTATGAAATGCTTTATAATGTGTTATGATTATTGTTACAAAGCATTCTCAATATTTATAAGTACATTAAACTATAATTATTTAAGCAGGTTATAACACATTAGTATGATTATAATGCATTATAGACACAGGCGTCTTAGAAAGTGTTACCAAATTTTTACTGTACATGGAAATTACTTTATTAATAACAAATTATTACACAGTTAAAAAAACAAAGCGTGGGCCAAAACCTACAAGAGCTGCCTTTGTGTACTGGTAAAATGAATGAACATTCTTGATGAGTCAAACATAGCTCATTAATCATGAGATAAATAAATTGCAAAAAGGTTAAGAAAAGACTTTATGGTAAAGTCTAAAGGCTGCTGGTGCCCTGGTGGGCAATGCCCTTACTAAGGAATAGTTTCAGTTGCATGTGAACATCATGTGCTTCCTATAAACATAAAAAATAAACTGCTGATGGGGTCAGTTAAACTATAAAGAATGAGCTCTCCCTCAGGGTGACTAGATTAATAATCCTCCACTGTACAACCAAACAGTCTGTTTACTTTTGAATTAGATAAAGGCGGAAAGTCTGTTTACCCACAACTTAATACTTCATAAAAAACAGCAAACTTACATTAATATTAAGATGAAACGGAGATGTGATCTCTGAAGGGACTCGTTAATCTTCACAGTTGCCAAAGGCCATTATTGTTGTATTCTTTAATGAGCACATTTTATCCTCAGCAGACCTGTCTGTTAATGAATAATAATGGCTGCATGCCGTCATGTATGGCACTGAGGTCGTGGCATTGTTTAGCTGGTACATGGCTAATTGCTCTCTAAACAATACATTGTTAATGTTTTCTGTGTTGCCCACGGAAATGTCTGAGCCCCTGAAAAGTTCCAGAGAATGGGCCGTCCTCACATCTGCTTTACTCATATCAAGTCATGCGTGTGCTTGCTGTCCTAAATTTTTCAGGTCATGTGGCTGGCCACACGTAGTGTTGTTCCACCACAGTTGCGTACAAAGTTTTCATCATGAAACAAGCTACAGTTTAGTAAAGCAACAATTAATACAATGTTAATTTTTTTTTTATATGGGTGGCAAAACTAAAAGTTAAAAATTATAACAACAGTGTGGGTGTTTGAAAAAGAAACTTTTAGAACAATTTCTGGTTAAGACCCTAAAAACTATGTTTCATCAATCAATTACATAACAAATAACCAAACAAGATGGGACTCACTGTTTGGATGAGAACAATATCACATCTTTATTAAACATGGGTCTTAGTTAATGTTGCCAACAGTGTCAATTCCCCTCTCACTTGGAAGCCTTCTTTGTTATCAGAATAAAACAACCAGAGCTCATTCACAAGCTCGCCCTCAAACAAGCTGCAGCCTTTAGACCAGACGAGATAAACCAGGCTCTGTAAATGTCAAACACCTTTGTGTGACACAAGTAAATACGGAGCCATTTCTCAGAGCCCAGCAGGGGACACGTATGGTTATTTATCTGAGTGGACAATGAAATCTACAAACATTTCTCACAAGCAAAGCAGAGATGACATCTGTAACACAACGCCAACAGGAACCCCAGGTACCCCAGCAGGTGATTAAATGTGACGCTGGTATAGTTACAAGTACTTTTTTTAAACCTATATAAGTCAGTGGTTTTTCTGAGCCTATTTAGCTCATTGTTTTGGAACAAAAAGACATTTACTGAGCCTGAGTCACTCTCATTAGTCGCCATATACCTCTAGCTAATAAGATGAGACAAACCAAACATACGATACTTGTACATAAGCACAAAGCAGCAGACAAAGTTAGAGACTGGGTGAAAATCTGTACATCTATCAAACTAAAGATGCATATATTCTACTCAGAAAATCAATTGCACTTTTAATTTAACACTTTCCAGAATGCTGGAAATTAAGTGTTTGATGCTCAGAATTATCTTGTGGGGGACCCCCAAACACCCCGTTTCATACAGTATGTGTCCCCTCCAATGTTGAAACAAAACTTATACCCTTGCTGGGTTTTGCTTTCAAGTTTAACCCACAACATTAATACAAAGAGGAGAGCTCACATGACAAAGCGACAAGAGATAAGAATGTATTTCTATGCTAACATATTGCAACCCAGTACGCCAGAAAAAACGGTTGCCTTTGTAAGTTTCTGCAAACAACTGTTATGTTAAATTTATATGTTTAATGTGCAGACTTGTTGAAATTTTCTGTTTGTTTTCTTTTTTTTAAAGATATTTTTTGGGCATTTTTAGCCTTTATTTGATAGGACAGACAAGTGTGAAGGGGGAGAGAGAGAGGGGGAGTGACATGCAGCAAAGGGCCACAGGCTGGAGTTGAACCCAGGCTGTACATGGGGCGCCTGCTCTACCGCTAAGCCACCGACGCCCCAAAAACTTTCTGTTTGTTTTCTGTTTCAATTTTCAATTTATAGGTTGTGACAACGGTGTGGTTAACGTGTGGTTAGGTTAAAGCATAAAAAAACTCTCTGTTAGGGTTAAGATAACATGTTTTGGCTTAAAATACCCAACGCCTCATTAAAAGATAACACAAACATTGCAGGAAATATTGTGGCATCTTTTTAAAATAAATAAATAAATAAATAAAATCCAGTTTTGTCTCATAAACAAAAACAACACAAAACAAAACAAAGACAGACAAAAACAGCAAGAAATGTCCCAATGTCTAATTAAAAAATACCCAGTTTTTGAGGGGAAATATCCCATTTTCTGCCACAAACATGGTTGGAAATATCCTGATGTCTCATTTAAAAATAGCTTTTTTTTTCTTTTCTTTTTTTGCCACAACATGGTAGGGAATATTACTGGTCTCAAACAGTGGTCTGCAGCTTGGCAGCCGTCTGGCCAAGGTGTGTTTTGGCTTAAAATACCCAACGTCTCACAAAATAAATATCCGGTTTTGTTGCTACAAACATGTCTGGAAATGTCTATATGTCTCATTAAAAAATACCAGACATTACTGGAAATGTCCTGATGTATCATTAAAAAATACCAAATTTTGCTTCCACAAACACGGTTGGAAATGTCCTGACATCTCGTTAAAAAATACCTGGTATTGTTGCTACACACAGGTCTGTCTCACGCCATTCACCATTCTTCTCCCTCCTGAGGGGAAACTCAGCTCATATAGACGTTATCAGATCTACATCACTATGAAACATAAAAATGTAACATATCCATGGTTTGCAGAAATGAACAATGCCAGCATATTAATATGGCGACTGGACGGCTTATTGAGGAGACTGCACTCTTTTTAAACAAAACAATTTTAAGCTTGCTACTTTTGTCATGTTCAGTGGATCATGTGTTAGGCTGGAAGAACATTGTTTTATTTATGTATTCATTTTTTCATGTAACACACATCTCTGTCAGCTATTCAAAATAGACAAAACCACAAAGCCACATCTGTTTCATTCTATGTTCTGTTAACCATTTCCTCTTTTTCCCCACACTGCAGATAAGAGGTGTGTGAGAGGAAACCTGACTGCAGTACAACAAACAGTCTAAATCTACAGGACAGGGAACACAGACAGGTGTGAGCTCTGATTTTCACTTCCCTATATAAACAGACACACACACACACACACACACACACTGAAACATCGAAGCTGTATTTACATGGTCCTTGGGACATACCGAACTTGTA
Source organism: Epinephelus moara (assembly GCF_006386435.1). Taxonomy (NCBI): domain Eukaryota; kingdom Metazoa; phylum Chordata; class Actinopteri; order Perciformes; family Serranidae; genus Epinephelus; species Epinephelus moara. Next base: position 13,013,417 of record NC_065525.1, on the reverse strand, counting down.
TGTGCACAGAGGCTCACGCACATAACACACTGGGTGGTGCCATGGGATCAATCAGTCACTGTGTACTTTTGCCTGTGTTTGTTCCTCTATTGTTTGTGAAGATTAAAGAAGTGCAGAGGAAAGACACTGGAAACACACACACACACACACACACACACACACACACACACACACACACTGCGTTTTATTTGTATGCCACGCCCTTTAAGTCATCAGTCTCAGGTCTAAGTCAAGTCTCAAGTCATGAATACCAAGTTGAAGTCAAGTTGACTCTTTTATAAATGTTAGTCAAGCAAGTCACAAGTCCTCAAGTCAAGTCATGTGACTCAAGTAACATAACATCTCAAGTACATCTTGAGGGACTTTCTTCAAATTTGGCTTGGACTCAATGAACTGATAAGATTTTGATGGTCAAAGGTCGAGGTCACTATGACCTTATCTGTCTCATTCTTGTGAACATGATATCTCAAAAATAGCTCAAGGGAATTTCTTCAGATTTGACAGTAATGTCCACCTTTACATAAAGGCGCTGTATGTAAGAATGTGGCCAAAATGGTTACTGCACTCAAATTCAAAATACTGCCGCGAGTCGTGTCTGCCCCCCCTCCCCTACAGATTCGAGGTTGCTGGACAGCGGCACGCTGGAGACTGATTTGTTTGCCCACGGGCGGCTGCCGTGGCAGGGCCGCGTCGCCGCGTCCTTGATCTTCGGTTTTCCAGCGGACCGTTCGAGCAAGTCCGGCTTCTCTGCTGCTAACGCTGCTGCTGGGATACAGCTGAGGAGAAGCCAGCTGCTAATGCTATGTACCGGGACACTGCTAACGCTGCTTGCCGTGCTGCTGTAGCTCAGTCGTAACTGTAACTGATGCTGAGACTCTACTGACTGTGTGACTGGTAGATGGCGGTGGGTGGAACACAAATTCAAAACGTAAACATGATTTGCGGACTGTAAAAAATTTTTTTAAATGCGAATATTCTGGCCGTACTATTGTTGTCGGTGAGATCAGTATGTTATATGAACATTATTCCTTAGTCTCTGTGACATATTAGGAGGATTTTACGACTATTTGCTTTAGATTTATTACATATAGCTCCTTTAACAAAGAAATGATAAGACTTTGATGGTCAAAGGTCAAGGTCACTGTGACCTTATCTGTCTCATTCTTGTGAACAAAATATCTCAAAATCAGCTCATGGGAATTTCTTCAAATTTGACACTAATGTCCACTTAACAAAGAACTGATAAAGACTTTGATGGTCAAAGGTCAAGGTCACTGTGACCTTGCAACCATCTCATTCTGGTTAATGTTTTATCTCAAGGACCCCTTGAGGGAATTTCTTGAAATTTGGCACAAGTATCCACCTCAAGTCAAAGATGAAATGATTAGAATTTGATGGCCAAAGGTCACTGTGATCTTACATTACTCATACGCTAATTATGAGAAAAATATTCACAAAAATGTCTAATAGGATATAATAATAATGACTTTTTAATATCCAAAAGGTCAAAGGTCAATTTCACTGTGACATCATCATGTTCTGCAAAAACCCTTTTCTGGCCATTTCCTAGCGTCGTAATTATGGTACAGAAGAGGAGACATTTGGTCAGATACTGAATTGGTGACACAAATCTTGGCTGTCCACCTTGAAACTGTGCTGATTGTATAGATCTTCTGTGCTGCCAGGGGAAGATATGTGTGAAGCATCCATGTTTTCACAGATGTGGATGTAAACTGTAGCTGCAACCTGAATGGTTTGTGGAGTCATACAACCGTGAGGTGATCATTCTAGTTTTCCTTTAAAAGCACAGCTTTCGAAATCTTGCAAAGGAAGCAAATAAACGTATTTCCCAAAATGTTGTACAACCGTCAGAGCTTATTGCCCGCTCAAGTCTTGAAGCAAATCAGAAAAACAATGTTAGAAATACAGTGTGCTGTGTGTGTGCTTGCTTGAATTTGACATAGTACAGCGGAGACTGGTATCTTTTATCCTGAAAACGATATCAGTTTTCTATATTGGTCCACAATTGTGTTTGTATTTGTGTTCGTGTGTGTGCAGCAACAGTATCTATTTCAAAAACCTTGATAATCACAGCCTGAGTAATTGCCCATCATTTCAGGTGTCAGCGTCTCTGTTCATCTCATCACCTCTTTCCTTTATTCTCTCTCCCGAGCATCAGCCACGACCAGACGTTCAGGCTAACAGGCAGACGGCTCGGTGCTGAGGGCAGTATTGATGCAAGGACGCTGAGTCACAAAAGCATTGCGTGTGTGTATGTGTGTGTGTGTGTGTGTGTGTGTGTGTGTGTGTGCGCGTGTGCATACGTGCGCGTTCATGCAGAGCAACACAGGTGTAACCCAGCCATCTGTTCTTCTGTCTTCATCAGAGTGAACAACATTTGTTCAGAGAAGATGTCCATGTTCCCTTTTGGCTCACTGAGCTTGAAAAGTACCTGTGTCGTCAAGTTCAGTTAAATTATCTTGAATTAACTTGAATTAAATCAAGTCAGGTCACACTAGGTCATGCCACACAAAGCTGAGTTATTTCAAATCAAATATCTGTTGTGTCAATTCTGTGACCAGACAAGTGGTCGGATTAAGTCAAGTCAATGTTATTTATAGCCCAATCTCACAAATCGCAAATTTGCTTCAAGGCAACCCAGTCGCCAGAAGAAAATGTTGGCCTTGTGTGTTTCAGCAAGCCACCCATAAGTGACACTGGTAAATTCATATGTAGCCTATCAAAATCTCTACAGTGACATAGTTGAGATTATGTCAGCGTGGGTTTTCTCCGGGTACTCCAGCTTCATGCAGGTTGGGGATAGGTTAATTGGTGACTCTAAATTGGCCGTAGGTGTGAATGGTTGTCTGTCTCTATGTGTCAGCCCTGTGATAGTCTGGCGACCTGTCCAGGGTGTACCCTGCCTCTCGCCCGATGTCAGCTGGGATAGGCTCCAGCAACCCTGCGACCCTCAAGAGGATGAAGCAGTTATGAAGATGCAGACCACAGTTTGAGACTAACACTCAATAACACCACTTGTTTTTAGCGAGACATCACAGCATTCTAGCAGGAACTGTGACACCAAAACCAGGTATTTTGGGTAAAACATGATCTTTTCCTAACCCCAATCATGTTTGTTTGTTTGTTTTTTGTGCCTAAACATAACCACAGCTTAACCACAGGGTTGTTGAAACATATATATATTTTTTTTAACATATAAGCTACATAAGAATGTGCAGATGTAACGTATCAGTGGTTTGCAGAAATGTACAATGTAGGGCTGTATCCAACTCAGTGTTACGCCAGTCGAATCAGATTTGGCTGTTCATTACAAATATTTAGCTATTTGTTCCTTTTTTCCACAGAGTTTGAGAGTTTGATCCATAGACTGTATATAGTAATTGATATGTGTCTCCACTTACCTCCACTGTACAGATGTCAAGCTAAAATTCCAGATATGGCCGCCGCCATCTTGCTCTGGTGACATCATTCAAAGCCAGAGTCCCGCCCACACACCAGTCCAACCAATCGTGAGCAGAGCCACTGAATGTGAGCCAACTAAACAGACAGTTGTCAGTCATGTTGTAAAATGTTTTATAGCATCAAATTTCTAATTAAAACCAAACTTATCAGAAAAAGGAACACTTGAACAAACAGCAGTGTGATATTAACTACCTTAAATGACAGAAACCATCTTTGGGAAAAAGTTCTCTCATGTGTGCTTTGAGTTTTTAGTTTGGCCCATGTCCCATCCACTAACATGAAGAGGGCAGGCTTTATGACCTATACTGCAGCCAGCCACCAGGGGGCGATCAAGAGGTTCTGGCTTCACTTTTTGGGGAGCTGACATGTCGTCTATCTTTATATACAGTCTATGGTTTGAACGGGGTTCAATGGGATGTTGGGTGTGACAGTGTGTTCACGTCATATAGTAAACAAGCTAACTGCGCTAACGATGGATTGGATATTCAAAAACATTTTTTGACGACACTAGATACCAAAAAAAAAAGCCTGAGACTGTTTTGTAATTAGTTGCTGCAAGATGAAGGTTCACCACTTCTAAGTGAAAAGCATAAGATGAAGTTATGTCATTAAGTCTCTCCTCCTCTGTGCTGCTGCATGGTGTCTGCAGCTGTCTGTACCAAAGAGCAGTGTGAAAGTAAAGAGTGCTCAGTCTGCAGCAAAATCTGGAGACCAAAATGTCCCCAGAATTACACCGCACAGGACCCTGACTACCAAAAGAAAAAACAATGCTCGACTTGCTTGAAGCACTCTCTGTCGACTGAGGGGTCTCCAACTAAGGATTTGAATCTCTGACGTTCAGGGGACAGCCCTGCTACAATGCCAATGTTTATTCTGGTGACTGGGTGGCTCAAGGGACTGTAAATCAAGTCAAGTCAAGTAAAGTTGTGCTGTGTCATGTCAAGGAGCTTTAAGTCATGTCAAGTCAATTCAAGTGAAGTAAAACAAACTCAAACCACTTAATTCCTGCTTTTTGAGAGGAGAAAATGACAGGAACTACATAATGTGAGGAACTGAAACAGACACCATTGACATTATTGATTAAATCCAGTGCAGTCTATTTGAAATTAGCATAATGTTGAAATATAAAAGCCCTCATCTTTTGCAATTCACTGTGAATGTATCTGTTACACTGTCTTTCATTAAAGAAATGGGAGCTATCACTTTATCTAAATGTCTAAATGTCACACATGGGCAGTCATTGAAAGACATTTCACTGAAACTGTGTTGAGAATTTTCTGTTTGCATTCAACATGCTTCCTACAGTAAGTGTAATATAGTAAAAGCAACACCTGTATCTGTTGCGAACATCCACCACCGAATGAGGCAGCCAGTTATCTTATGTCTGGCATTTTCAGCCATCAGAGGCTTGATGTATCATGGATCCCCACGACTCCGATGAAATGCTCTAGTAGGTCTGGCTCCAAGGAAGAGGGGTGGCATATTTCTTATCAGGAATATTTATACAATGTGAATTTGTAATATATCATGTTTTTTTAACTGTTTGACATTATCTATAGCAGCACAAGTGGAGAATGTGTGATAAAATGCGTGACTGCTCTGCAAAACCCTGAGGCAGAGAGGATGAAGATGTGGTCCTTCAGGCTCTCTGCTAAACTTTCCATCACAACATCTCTGTTTGTTATTTTATTTTTACAACTTAAAGACGCACGCACAACCAGGAATTATGACATCAAATACGCCTGTAAATTCACTTAAACTCTGTCCTTTGCTTGCATGCCAACACACAAACATCCTGTAGCACACACCCTTAGGCACCTCAGAGAAAGCATCAAAGGTTAGCAGTCAGGAGTGAGCTGTGGGCAGAGCAGTCATGTGCTCTTTGTGTGTGAGTAGCGAGCTCATGTGTGTATGTGTGTGTGTGTGTGTGTGTGTGTGAGCTTTTGTGAGTGTTTGTAAATGCTGGGAAGGAAAATGAATATCGCAATACGTTGACAGATGGTTGGAAAGAGCTGATACCCACAGCAGAATCTGGCCTTGATGAATTCATAGGTCAGTTCTAAACATTGTCTCCTCCATTTTTAATCACCGTAAACGGATATGAAATAATCAGAGGTGATGGAGATGACAGGTGATAATACCTCCATTCAAACAGAGAGGGCTGATCCATTCAAAGGAGCAGAAGGCACATGAGACATCCTTTCTGATATTGTGAAAGCAATATCAATCTTGCACAACGATTGCGACATTTAATTCTGCAGTTGGCAATATTTATCTGTAACAATAAAATCATTACTCAATATCTAGACGTTTGGTTGGACATTTTATCTCTTTCAGTGTCATGTGGTAAAATATTTCTCAATGTCTCATTAGCAATGGAGATGAACAAAACACACCATGCTGTTGTTGTGCTACTGTAATGCTGTGGCTCAAGTCATCTGTAACAGTTTTGAAAGACTGGCTCCATAGAAACACACAGCTGCCCTCTTCTGGCCATAATATGTAATGTCATCTTTTTTTAAAGTATCCAGAGCACTAGTTGCTACATTTCCCTGATGTTAAATTAATTTTTGAGAAAAGGGAGGTTATTAACTTTCATTATATTCGCATTAAAGCATCATAGTTTGGTTAAAATTTGACATATGCTACTGTTGGAGCTGTAATTACCAGGATGGATGACTGCTGCTGTGGGTGTGCACAGCCTGTCAGGAGGTGGTTTTAGTGGCAAACAAATGCCGTATCACAGTGTCATGACAGTTTTCTGCTCATTAGCACCTGTCATTTCTCTCTGTGACATTCCACACACACTGAAGATAAATGGACACGTGTATTCAAACACGCAATGCACATGGGACCATAGAGTGTGTATATACCCACACCACCACTTGCTACCCATCATCATCATCATCATCATCATCATCATCATCATCATCATCATGTGCATTCTGTCCAAGCATACATACATAATCATGCATATTCACTGCTATGGATCTGCTCAAAGATTGTGGGTCAAACACTTGAGTCAACTTTTCAAACTGTGTGCACTAAAAGAATATTGTCTGTCATTGATTATTTGAAGAATATTAGCTTTTGGCATCAAACTGAAGATTTAGAGTCACACAGGCTTGATTGAACAGGTTGAGGATGTCTTTGCTCCTCAGTCTGCCAACCTATTAAATCAGAGTTTAGGTCCTAAGTAGCCTCTGTGTACTTGGTTATAACTCTGAATGTAAAAAGATTAAGTGATTACATTGCTTGTTTTCCCTGCATCCACTTTTTTATAATGTCTGAATGTGATTTTGTTGTTTGGTTAAATGCTGTGTTTTGTACTTGTTTATTTTTGTATTTATGTGTATCTATGTGAAACAGTGTTCATCTTGGGACACGACAAATTTTGGAAAATACTCTGATAATAAAATGAAATTAAATCAAATCAAATATGTGCCAATGTTTGTGTATATATTATGTAATATGTGAAAGACACATCACAGGAATATTATTAACGGTTACACGTTCACTTTTTACACCACTTGGGACCACATTTCAGTATTTTCTGCTCTCTCCCAGTGACTTCAGGCCACCTTTTAAATGTCCTCCCGCACACTAGAGGGCGCTGTTGTATTTCTACGCCGTGCTTACGTCAAATTTGTTGCCGGAAGTAAATCTCATCTTCCAGAGGAAAGACATGCGAGTTTGTTTGGATTTCCATGTGACACCGACTTCATTTAAAATAGCAGATAAAACCCTGGAAATTGAACGGTATCTGTCAGTGAATCACAGCAGCCATGGGCAAAAAGGGCAAGAAAGAGAAGAAGGTGAAAGGAGCAGAGAAGACAGCTGCCAAGATGGAGAAGAAGGTTTCAAAGAGGTCCAAACGAGAGGAGGTAACCACACGTAACCCGGACTAAACTATTAAATTATATACTGTTAATTCATTGCTAATGTTTGAAATTTTCACATGATTTTTGGCATACTACCGTGCCAATAGCTTTGTACAAATGGGTTTTAATATATTGTTAAAATGATTTGTAGCTAACTTTTAGCTTACTGCAAATGCTAACTAAAACTCAACTCTCATACTAAATTGGTGCAGTTAACAAATCTGTCTATAAGACAGTTATTGGGACTTTCAGTATTACAAATATTAATATTAGCAATTCCCAGGACCCAAAACACTAGGTTAATTAATTTTTCTGAACACCATTTATATCCCTCTGGTTTTGTTCTTACCTTCCTTCCTTCCTTCCTTCCTTCCTTCTCTGTTTGCAGGAAGATTTGGAGGCTCTGATTGCTGAGTTTCAGAACCTGGACGCAAAGAAGACCCAAGTTGTCGAGACAACATGTCCACCTCCATCACCAAGGTGAAAGGCTGCATCACTTTCTACAAGATCACTTTATTGTCCCATTTAGGGAACGTGTCTTGCATGTAACTGAAATGCAGAAACTATTTAAATGGAAGATCATCTGCTGAATTATCAAGAGCATTTCACAATTAAATGATATGAGCGATAAATGTATTTCTTCGGAATCAGAATCTCTATTCAGGGGGGAGCAGGTCAAACTCTTAACTATGTCGTGAAGCCTGTTCTTGTCATCTGTCAAGGGATTACTAAACAAAACCCAAAACCACAGAACATGTAATGTCTGACTCTACCGTAGAGTTGTAGAGGAAATTCATGAGTTTTCCACACACTTAAAGATTACCTTTTAAAGCAAGTTTCAGTTGCTGACGGGCTGTTTTACAGATTGCTGTGGTGTCATTATAATTACATGCTGATGTTTAACACGTACTGACTGGACTGACTGACTTCCAGTCTTTAATTGGGCAAACAGTCTGTTGGCAGGCACTCGATGGTGGCACTAGGAGAAGTATTACAAAAAGAATACCAGTCATCCTGAGGGGGACATGAATGTGTGCACCAAATTTCATGGCAATCCATCCCATAGTCGTTGAGATATTTGGCTCAGAACTACACCTGGCAACCAATTGGTGGTGCTAGAACAAAGGTCAGGGGATCAACAGAGTCAGTAGGATTCATCCTCTGAGAAATGAGAATATACAAAATTTTGTCCCAATAATATTATTAATATTGATATTATACATGAATCATGCCTGTCAGCCACAGAAGAAGGGTGTATGTATCTGAATCTCTGATGTCTTTTTATGTTTTTCAGATTGAGTGCGTCTCTCTCTGCTCATCCTGAGAAAGATGAACTCATCATGTTTGGAGGAGAATTCTTCAATGGAAGGAAGGTAGAAGAAAATACTCTGTGTGACTGAATAAATAGATAATTAGAGGGTTCAGCGTGGTGACATTTAATCTGTGTCCACCAGCTCACAGCCACTGAATAAATTTGTCTCTTGAAAACCTGTTGTTGCATTTCTTTTCTGCAGACATACCTGTACAACGATCTGTTTTTCTACAACATCAAGAAGAACACCTGGGTTAAATCAGAGATCCCCAACCCTCCTCCCCCACGCTGCTCTCACCAGGTATGCCCACAGAGAGGATCCGTAATCCTAAAGTTCCTCTGCCAGTTTAAGTTTTAAACTTTATTGTATTTTATTTGAATCTCAGCTATAGATTTAGTTAAGCAGAATTATTCCAAGTAAGCAAAGATCAGGTTCCTGGTAGTGCCACATTTGCTCCACTGGAACATTGTTATCTTTGAAGTTCTTTATCAATCATGTAAGTCTTCATTTAAACCACAAGAGGGCAGACTCCTGTAGCGCAGATCAGAGGAACTTATCAGCAGTGTCATCACGGCTGATGGCCCGGTGCAAGAAAACCAATTAAATCTGAGGACATCAAACCTCCTTATCTCACTCTGTTTATGCAGCGCTCTCCCTCTCCTCCTTTTTTCCTCCCCTCCGTCTCACTCCTCCCTCTTAGGCGGTGGTAGTTCCCCAGGGTGGGGGTCAGCTCTGGGTGTTTGGGGGAGAGTTTGCGTCTCCAAACGGGGAGCAGTTCTACCACTACAAAGACCTTTGGGTGCTGCACCTGGCTACACACACGTGGGAAAACATCAAGTATGTGCACAAATAACTGTTATAAAAATAGATGTAATGATGAACGGAAGGCATCATGAATGGAAGTAATGATCAGCAGATTGAATGTGTGAATGCAGAGATCAGAGGGTGGCCTGAAATATGGTTTCAAATGAAATTAATTTATGAGGACACAAGTAGTTCACTCTATCCTGTACGTTAGGTAATGTAATCAGTAGATAAGTTGATAGCTTAGGTAATCAAAAAATCCCATAGGTGCACAGTGTTGTGGATATTTGCTTTGTATTTATTTATAATTGTAATCTTACATATATCAGTGATCCAAAAAGATTTCAGCTTTTGTGTATTTCCAGAGCGCCTGGTGGTCCATCAGGACGCAGTGGCCACCGGATGGTCCTCAGCAAGAGACAACTGTTGGTGTTTGGAGGTTTCCATGAGAGCACCAGGTAGGCAGAAGGTGGACAGCCTTGGTGTTTTCTTGGGGGAAATACATTCACATATATAAGTATTTCCAGCTACTTGAGACATTACACATATATCTGAAACTTGAACGTCCAGTGTGCAACTCTGGAGAAAGATCGTTAATAGTTAAGTTTCATTCCCTGGTTGTCAAATACCGACACTTTGGCATGTCCACTGATGTGATATTAACACCAGAGGCAGCCTTTAACAACTTTATGAGAGGCACCAAGCTGTCAGCTACCTCCCATGTAAACCCATCCCCGACAATACCTGACACTGAGAGCAACTGACATATTATCAAAAGTGAGAAAGTTTGTGTACATTGGGAGTGAGGGGAGGTGGATGGGACAAACAAACCATGACTTTCAGCCAGAAAACCACAATTTGCTTCTGTGTAAAACCAGAGGTTTTAGGGTTGACTACGCTGTTAACAACAAGCTTACCAAGTGTATGGTGATAAAAGCACAACGCTCACCAGCAACATCCTGTGTCCGCCAGCCGATCTGCTCCCACAAATGTGGTTTTCTGCCTTTCTTGTCAGGTTAGACAGTAGCTTAGCTAAAGAAATGGCAGTGATGTCACCACTGCCTCTCTTAAATGTTCAGAGATTTTCATGTAGAAACCTCGGAGGGGCCGCACAAAAAAGCCAAAGCTCTCCAAAAAAAAAGAGATGCCGGCATGCTATCTTAAATCACGCATTGGGGCTGCATTATGCCAGCGTTGTTTGTTTTCATGTAAAAAAAAGTGAAGGTGTCTTCATGGCAGCAGTATTGCGGGATCTCTTTGTAGAAAGGGCTAAAGCTAATGCCTAACTGGTAAAATTAGTGGAGCATTTAGCAGCTCCAGAGCCAGATATTTTTCTCTGGAGATAAAAACAGAGCTGAAAGGATAGCAATTATTGGACTTATTGGACAAACATGTGAAGTGATATTCAGCTTGTTATAGAGCTCTGCCCCAGAGTGATCATAAAACTGATTAATGCAGCTTTGAGAATAAAATCCAGACTGTCATTTAAACAGCAATCTCTTTATGATCGGTCATAAAGTTGACTATCTTCAAGCTCTTAAATGTATCAAATCATCTGTTTTCAATCAGAGATTCAGTTTCAGCCCTTTCCTCTCCTGCTTCTTCCTCCTCCTCCTCCTCCTTCTCCTCCTCCTGCAGGGATTTTATCTACTACAATGACATCTACTCCTTCTCTCTGGACACCTTCTCCTGGTCACGCCTCAATCCATCAGGCTCCGCCCCCTGTCCACGCTCCGCCTGTCAGATGACCTCCACACCCGACGGCATGGGTGTCATCATCTACGGAGGATACTCTAAAGTGGTGAGTGTGTGTATGTGTGTGTCTCTCCCATATTGCTAATACATTACTTGTCATGGTTTGCCTAACTGTGTGTGTGTGTGTGTGTGTGTGTGTGTGTTCATGCAGAGAGTCAAGAAGGATGTAGAGAAGGGGACCATCCACTCTGACATGTTCCTTCTCAAGCGAGAGGGTAAAGATGACCAAGGTACAAACAACTTAAATTATCAAAGACATTACCAATATAAACATTAATAGAAATCACCCAGTGTCTATCCTTGTTGGTATTTTCTGTGACTCTGTCCTCCAGAAAAGTGGTCGTGGTCCAGGTTGAATCCCTCTGGCAACAAGCCCCCTCCCCGCTCTGGTTTTTCTCTGGCTGTGGGCCCAGCGGGGCGAGCGGTGTTGTTTGGTGGGGTTTGTGATGAGGAAGAGGAGGAGACGCTGGAGGGCGACTTCTACAATGATCTCTACCTGTATGACACAGTGAAGAACCGCTGGTTCCCCGGCCAGCTCAGGGTAAGATATGAGGCCATGAACCTGCTGAATGAATGAGTGTTTGTCAAGTTTGTTCGAACAGAAGAAAGTTCAGACTGTGTTCTGCATATATGTGATGCTTAACAAGTCAAACACCAACACCACTGTATGATGTACTAGTATGTGACATCAGCATCAACATATTCATAGACAGCAACATTACTACAATCCTCAGGACAACCACCAACCAAGTCATCAAATCATCATCGTCATCACCAACAGTAACAGTCAACAGTCAGTGACAATGTCATGAGACAGGATTTTCCACTCTGGAAAGTTATTACGGCAGCAACCATTTTCCTTTTGTTGCGCAGATGACAAGGTGAACATTTTAAATATGGCGTTGAAGTTACAAAGTAATGTATATGATTGGCCAGCACAGGCCCTCACCGAATGATCTTACAGCAGCAACAGTTGAGCCTGGCTGAACTTTTTGCTGGAGGATGGCGCCTTCTATGTAGGTGTCCCTGCTGCACTGCTGGACTGGCTCCAGTCAGTGAATGAAAGCGCTGCCTTTTTTCATGTAGGGCCCAGATCAACACAAAAATAAATAGCCAACACTTTTGATCGGTTATTAATAATTTCTATACAGTACAAGTATCCACCACTGGTTGGTGAAAACTACAGAGTATCGATGCTTCAACCAGTGTTTGCGATTATTCATTGTTTTGTTTCTGTCTGTCCAGGGAAACAAGTCAGAGAAGAAGAAAAAAAGAAGGGGGAAGAAGGGTGGAGCGGAGGGTGAAGGAGGAGAGAAGAAAGGGGAGGAGGAGGAGGAGGAGGGGGCACCTCAAGGACCAACTGAGGTCATCAAGGAGATTGTCACTGAGGATGGCACAGTGATGACCATCAAGGAAGTGATCCCTGGAGCCCAGGAGGAGGAGGAGGAGGAAGAGGAAGAGGAGGAGGAGGACGATGGCAAGATTATACACACACATACACACACACACACACACACACACGAAATACAGATAGGCTGGACAATCACATGTTTGTTATCTCTTCTGGTTCAGCCTCGGCCCCCTTGGTGGAGCCCTGTGCAAGGTCCAGCGCCATGGCAACAGTGCGCCAGGGCAAGCTCTTCCTATACGGCGGGATGTTTGAGGTTGGCGACCGCCAGTTCACCCTGAATGACTTCTACTGTCTGGACCTCAATAAGATGGACCAGTGGGAGGTTTTGGTTGAAATGGACCCGAGTGAGTAACAAAGACACGTCAAGAATGTACGAGTGAAGTGACACAAAAATGTGATTGGCAATGTATTCAGCTCAGCAGGTAGTCGTAAAGCAGCCGGTATGCTAATTTGTCTTGTTTGAATATATTGTGATGCAGGAGAGGAGTTGGAGGATGATAAGATGGGAGAGAAGTATGTGAGGTTTCATTTAGATTTATGATTTTTTCTCCACAGAGACACAGGAGTGGCTGGAAGAGTCTGAGTCAGAGGAGGAGGAGGAGGAGGAGGAGGAGGAGGGGGAGGCAAAAGGAGCAGAAGGGGAGGAAGAGGAGGAGGAGTCTGAAGAGGAAAGTGAGGATGAGAAAGGCAAGGAATTATTCTGTCTCTTTGCTGTCTTTTACATATCTGTATTTTCCACTTCACCTTCAGTCATGTCGTCCATCTTTATATACAGACATTAATGTAGGCCATCTTAGTTTATCCTGTTAGTATGCTAACCTGTTAGCAAAGTAGAGTGGAGGCTGATGCTAATGTCATTAGGTTTGCAGACATAACTCAAGTACTGAGTAAGTTTGACCTGTTGATGACTGAAGTCAGTAAGATTCCTCCTCCGTGAATGTCTGTACAACATTTCATGGCAGTCCATCCAATAGTTACTGAAACACTTCTGTCTGAATCACGGGGGTGGACTTGTCAACAGATTGACCAACAATAGGCCTTTCCACAGAAATTTTTTTTCATGTCACAGTTTGAAAGGCAGGAGTGTTAACTAAAAAAAGTCAGTGATGTTCCATTAAGCTGCTTCACTGTCAGGGTCCTACTATTGTGTATGTTGGCTGACCATCACATTATCATGGCTTACTGGGACACTTGAATAGAACAGAGCCATCATTAATATTATATGTGACACCTAAACCAAATATACTGGCTCTTACATTTGCTGTAATGCGACTGATAGCATGTTTTTGCCTGGTAAAAGTCCGGATCTTTTCACCTCCATGCCCAGAGTTTGAAACGCAGGTTACCTGTTAGAATTTTTCGATAACCCTAATAGGTTATTTTTATGGTTCCGTGCCAGTGATAGCGATAGCTGGGGTCATTATGTTTTCGGGTTGTCCGGTTTTCCGTCGTGAACATGATATCTTAAGAGCTCTATGAAGAATTTTTTTCAAATTTGGCATTTGGACTCAACAATGAACTGATTAGATTTTGGTGCTCAAAGGTTAAGGTCATTGTGACCTTGCGTCTGTCTAATTCTTGTGAACACAATACCTCAAGAAAGCCTTCAGGGAGTTTCCTCAAATTTGACACAAATGTCCACTTAGGCTCAACAATGAACTGATTAGAATTTAGTGGTTGAAGGTCAAAGGTCAAGGTTACTGTGACCTCACCAAACATGTTTTTAGCCATAACTTAAGAATTCATTCGCTAATTACAACAAAAAAATCACACAAATGTCTAGATGAGGAGCAAGGAACCAGGAGGTGCTGACATTTTGTATCTAAAAGGTCAAAGGTCGGTTTCACTGTGACATCATTATATTCTGCAAAAACACTTTAGGATAGGCCCCTTGAAACGTGATGTTTAATTTGGCAGGAAGCCAGCTAGACACTGTTCTCAGTAAATATAACCATGATTTTTTTAAATGTTAGCAGCAATTTTAACCTCCCTACCTGTGTGTGTTTCCAGATGAAGACGAGCATCCTGCAGTGCAGGAGGGAGAGACAGTGACGGATTACCAGAGCCGTACAGAGCAGTACTGGATGGGACTGGCACGTGCCAACATGGGTCCTGATGCCAAGGACAAAAAGGTTGCCAAGGTTGCCCTCGCCATGGCCAAAGTCTTCTTTGAAGATCAATAGTGGGAAATGCCAAAACTGTTTGAGTGACTGTGAGTGTGCGGTTTGTTTGTGTGTGTAAAATAGTGTTTTTTTCTAATTACCTTTTATAAAACGTGTTATTTGACTGTACTGCAAAAAATTCAGTAATGGATTTCATTCAATTTTAAAACAGAAAATAAAAGCACTTTATTTTCTCCCACTTATCAAATTGAATTTGAATATGTGGACTGTTTTCCATTTGTGAATATTCCATTACATTAAATGAGGTATTATAGTTTGTTGAGTATAACAGTTTTCATTTATTTTGAGCGTGATATTACTGCTGTCTATTTTGAGACCTGTGTGTTGAAGCAAAGTAAAGCAGACAGTGCAGGCAACCATTGAAATTAAATCACATGTGGTTTGGGTTTTGTGAGACTGGAAAGTTGGAGGTTGAACATACTGCTAAGTTGCTCAGCTTCTCTATAACGTACTTCTTTGTTTACACATATTTAAAAATCTGTCAGACGTTTCTGTAGTTTTCCTCTCTTACTGTTTACAATCAGATAAGTGATGTCAAAGTTCGTTTTACTTGCAAGCTTCTTAGATTTCCACAGAAATGCAGAGAGCTGTGCAGCAAACCACCAAAAGTGCCAAAACTACAACACGTAGACCAGCTTTAGATACTTTTTTTCCCACTTGGGGGCAGTAGAACAGCAACAATCACATATTATCATTGTATAAATCTGATATGGTAAAATGTGTTGGCAAACAACTGCCTATTTACACACCCAGCTGTTATAGAGCATCATAGCCTTCATTCGGACTTGTGTTTCTGGCCAACTTAGCTCTGTTTGTTTGTTCACCAGGTAGTTGTTAACCTTGACTGCATTCTGGTGCTGGTCTTGTTGTGTACAGTGGGTTTATCAGGGCCTTTTTTACTGAAAATGGCTGTCTATGGCTGTTTGAAACACTGTTGATAAGAGCAGTGAGAGTGAACTAAAACAAGGCCTGCGAGCCCCTAAAACCAAAACAGTAAGCTGAAAGACACAAAGGGTACATTTGGAAATTGAAACTCAGAGTGCCAAAGCACACTGTAGGACGGACTAGACAGTTCATAAATTCAGAGTGCTCTGGGAATGTACTGTTTGGTTATTCAGAGCACCAGGCTCTCAGTGTGGCAGAACACACTCTGGGCACTTTGGTTAGATGGAGCAGCAGAGCACTAAGCAGAATTAATGTGTGATTAACTTAACCATTCATTAATTCATGCAGAAATACAACACTCTATTTCTTTGAACAGCAGCTTTCTCATTTTAGTGTAAAGCGTCAGACTGGATATACGAATGCACCCTAAAACTTTTTGTGAAGCTGAGGGGAACTGCAGCGTCAGGGGGAAATTAGGGCCTGAGCATGACATGAGATGTTTTCTGCTTCAAGAAACTCCTCCTAGAAAATGAGTCAGATTGACTTCAGTTTTGGTCAGTACAATCTGAAGACCTTAACACTGAAAGGTTGATTAAAATTTTGAGTTTTCATGAAATGACTGCGGTGTGGCAGTCATTTGCATGTTGTGCCATAAAACAGGAAGTTGTAACTTGAGTGTACATTGGCAATCTGCCCCAAATTTCAAAGGCTTGATCAGAGTCCAGGCCTGAGGACATAAACATGCCTTTACTGAGCCAAAGACATAGACACCATAAATGGCAACAGGGAATAGGACTTGTGTGAGAACAATCATGTGATTTACATTAATTTCACAGGGCCAGGTCCACACTTGACACACAGCAATGTAATGCATGCCAAGTGGATGTTCCTTAGCACTAGACAGCAGACTGATACAAAACCTGCAATACATCATTTCCAGCACCACATTCCACATAGCAAATAATGTCTAAAGGTTCATTTATGCTCAGTGTTAGAAATGGACGGAGCCTTCTCCCTGTACTCTGCTTCATTTGGTCCATTTTTGTGCACGCTTTCTCAAGCTTATGGGTATAGACAAAATGGAAAAGTACGACCAGAGATCATGGAGGCAGTGTAGCGTAGTCCAAGTGAGATACGAATGTAGGAGACAATGAAGAAATTGGAATGAATGGAACGAAATTCTCCATCCACGTTGTATTTAATGTCCTCATAGACCACAGCCTTCTACAATGGTGCCTCCCTTAAAAGGTACATTCGTAGGACCTTCTCTACCGTTGCCTTGTTTATTGTCTAAAACTTTTGACTCTGCCCTCTAGTGCCATCTTTTTGGCTGTATCTATGCCATCATAAAGGACATAAAGGGCAGGTACATTTACAATGTTTGAAACAGACATATGTGTTTTCGCATGTAAAGGGAGTATAAATGAGCATTAAGTCGTGTACACAGTTTGACAGCTGCGTAAATGCATGGACGCATCGACCAGCCACCCACCAATATACCCAACGTGCCGGAAGGTGCGAGTGCCCATTCATCACTGCTTGAAGCTTAAATTCTCTTTGGGTTTGTTTACACATAGTCACTGGTGCATTGTTAGTATGATAATATTGATTAATGCAGTGGTATTAAACATATCATTTGTTTATGTTCCCATTAATCCAAAAGTTGTTGTGTTGAATCTATTGTGGTGAAGACAGCTTAGAAAAGTAGTACTATGAAGTGATGACAAAACTGGAAAGAAAATGCATGTAAACGTCAGAGTAATGAAAGTAAATTTTCTTGTGAGAAAAAAAAGGTTAAACCATGGTGTGTTTGCTCTGCAAATGTTACCTTTAAATTTGAATTGTACACTAACAATCCAAAATACATTTGAAAAAATCAAAATTTTCTACTATACCTTGGACTTGTGTATTCCAAGATATGGTTTGCCCCCATCTGGTGGACATCTTTGTTAGTGCAGTTGGTCAAACAGGTGGAGAACAGCAGTAAATACACTGCTTTAGCAACTTGCAAATATTGAGGGGACCTGCAAGCCAAACCAACAGTGTATACTTTAAGTGTGTTAAAACTGAGCTAATAAATAAATAGGAGGAGGTTATTTTACTTTTCATCTTTAAATCTGTAATAAATAATGCCCACATTAAAGAGGCACACCACAGCTCCAGGTTTTATTGGAGGTTTGAGCAAAAAGTAGAGAAAAGTCTGATTTGACTCCTCTGCTTTACACTGGTCAGCTTTTTTTAACCATTCCAGCAAAGTTGCTTCTTTCCCCACCTCTTCTGCCTAAAGGTCCCATCTTAACTCGCTACAGCTCGATAACTACTTCATAGATATGATGGTTTGGTGTGCCCCCTGCAGATGGCTTGCAGCAACACATGTCCTTTGTCTGAGTTTTACTCCTCTGCAACAAGCAACGGGGAGAATAGGAAGAGAGACAGAGAGAGGAAGGTGAGCTGAGCAGAAAAAGAACGATGAGTATTCAGGAATGATCATATGATGTAAGGAGATGGAGAGCAGAGAAGCCAGTCTCACAGAGAGGAGAAGGTAGAGAGAGCGGCTGAGAAAGATGGGACGACAAGACAGCAGCAGGGAAGAAAAGGGAGAGGAGGAGGAGGAGCGAGGATGCAGGGAAGGAGGAGGGGACGAGTGCACGACGTGTCAGGGAAGACATCAGTCACCGTGCGAGCACCAGCCTATCCCTCTGACCCATTTTATCCTCCATCAGCATGCTGAACGAGGGATGAGAAGAGGCTGATGAATAATAGAGGAGAGGGAGAGATGGATGAGAATGAGGCTGCCTTCCTCTCGTTCACTTCTCCCTCCTTCACAGCCCCTCTTCTCCCTTTTTTTCCCTGCGACCCCCTTTTTTATTTTAACTCCGGGACAAAAAAAGATTTTATAAATAACTAAAGAGAAGAGATTTTTTTTGGCTGCACTGCTGACGCGGGGGCACGTAGCGTGTAATCGTCAGAGATACGTCAGTCTTGAGTGTGTGTGTGTGTGTGTGAGAGAGAGAGAGAGAGAGAGAGAAACTTGTAGAATACAGGTATGCCAGGTCGAGAAAGGGGGATATTTCCAGTTCTTTCTTAATAACTTGGTGTACATTATATTGCATAAATAAATTGTCAAACTTGGTAATAATAAAATCTATATGTAGAAGAACTGAATCACTTTTGGCTGCCAGTATATCATGGATGAGGATGTGAAAGTGGTCAAAACTAGCAACCCGATCATGGAGTTCCCCTTTGAGCATTGGGTGGAAATCACAGCATATGCTATTATTATTTTTACACAAGTCTGGTTGGTGGTTCAGTCTTTTTTATCCTAAGATACACAATTCTAAGGCATGCTTGCGTAATTATTGACCCCCCCAGAGGAGCTCAGTTATTGATTGCTTTGAGATGTCACAAATTGTACAGACAGACCAGATGGTGAGCAAACAGTGAGCTGCTGAATAAGGCTGCCTAACCGAGAAGTGAAAAAGAACACTTTAACTAAGATTTAGCAGTAGCTGTACATTGTCTTAAACTTCACTTCACATGAGAACATTTTTAACTTTTTTCGACCCAAGAGTTCATGAGTTGCCAGGTTGGCCATAACTGACACTGTAATTTACACACACACACACACACACACACACACACACACACACACACACACACACACACTAACACACTAAGTAAAACCACAAATGTGTCTAATTTAAACCACAGACTACTGAAAATCTTAAACATATATTGTGTTTTTAAAAGTTAATTAACATAATTACAAATTTTGCTAAATGAAATCTCATTGGTTAGTATTTTCATAGTACAGATTCTGTATGTGACATTCAGCAGATTAAGGGCTCATTTATACTCCCTTTGCATATTAAAATGGATTTGTTCATTTCAAACACACTTAAGTCATGCTGTCTTAGGGCGCATTTACAGTGGCACTATTTGAGCCACTTTAACGAACCCTGGTTCACTTCCATGGATAGTTCGGTTTGTTTGGAGTGGTGTGAATGGTCATTCAAACTCTGGTGCAGACCAAATGAAGGAAACCTGGTCCGCTTGAAAACTGGGGGTCTTGGTTCACTTGCAAGTGAACCATGGTGCGATTCACTTACAGTGGGAAATGCAAACAGACTATCCAGCGAACCATAGAGAGGAGGTGAACTAAAGAGAAGAAGTGACGTAGACGCAGTGCATTTTGGGTAGAAAAAAATGTTTTGCATTATACATCGTGTTTTTTTTAATA
This sequence comes from Epinephelus moara, assembly GCF_006386435.1. Classification (NCBI taxonomy): domain Eukaryota; kingdom Metazoa; phylum Chordata; class Actinopteri; order Perciformes; family Serranidae; genus Epinephelus; species Epinephelus moara. The sequence continues at coordinate 12,993,462 of NC_065525.1, read as the reverse complement.
TGTTTTTGGGCATTTTTGCCTTTAATGGACAGGACAGCTAAGTGTGAAAGGGGGAGAGAGAGGGGGATGACATGCAGCAAAGGGCCACAGGCTGGACTTGAACCCGGGCCACTGCGGCAACAGCCTTGTATATGGGGCACCTGCTCTATCACTAAGCCACCGACGCCCCGATTATACATCGTTTTTGTATGCAAGTTGACTTTATAAAGTTGATTTTAAAGATGATAAAATGTCAATGTTGTGTGTACAGCTTGTTCTTGTTGCCTCAAAGTGCCAAAAAATAATCAGTTAATTATGTTTTAAAAACTGCAAATGTTTTTTACCTTTTGTTTTTCTACTGTAGATGAATTCTCCATACCCTCCACCCCTACCTCCTCTGTTTACAATCATCAGCAGCGATACTGTGACAAACAATATTTGTAACTTTCCAAAACCAGTGATTGGCCGGTTGTGTACACAGGATTTGGACTTTTCTCTCAAGTTCTTTATTAATCCTTCACACAACTATCTCTGTCACTTTTTGTGTGTATAGTTAGCAGCCCGGTATCGTAGAGATATGTAAAATTGACAGAAACTCTTATTGACGTTTTACATGATGGTGGGGATGGTGTTCTAATTACTTGCTGGCAACATGGAAATGCCAATGCCAAGTCATTAAGGATTTTGGTAGACACAGAAAATTCAGTTCAAAAAATGAACGGGGTGGTGAATGAGTCAAATAAAAATGGAATTTGACCAGGTGACTTCACTTTATGTCAAGTGTGAAACCAAAAGTCAACAAAATTATGGGACTTTACAATGGAAAGTACTTACCTTACGTCCAGTACGTAGTTTCAGGTATTTCTGTGAGACTGTCGAAATAAGTGCAACCCCATTAATGCATTGGAATGAGAGGCTGGCCCAATGTGTGGGCTGTTCCACCTTTGAATATTCCACATATTATTACACTGAGCTGCTCTCCGTGACGGCATGCTTTTGATCCTGCCTTTGATTGCGGCAAATTGGCACACACTTTAAACACCTCCCGTTCAAATGTGCTTGGACGACACGTTGTACAAACTAGTGTGCTCAAGCAAAGGTCAGCCTTTGATGTATTGCTGCCACACACTGTTACATGCCTCCACTTCACAAAGCCCAAAAAATAAAGAATAAATAGAGCAGGGATGTTGTTGGTCAACCCCCTCTCTGCCACTATAGCTGCTGTCATGACCACCACAGTGCACATGGATCAGGAGAAAGACAGGCATGCTTAAAACAAGAGAACAACAGATGTCTCATGTGGCAGCAGTAAAATACTATTAAAGTTAATAGTTACTAATATTGTGACGATCGAACTTTTGTGTGTGAGTTAAACGTTGAAGTGACGCCTATACAAGCCTCACTCAAGCTCTGCTTTGTACAATATGTAACCCAGTAACCATTATCCAAGATTGAGTCAGCGCCTTCATAGCTCTTCGTGACTCTGTTCAGGTGATGTCATGGATTTGTGAGCGCAGACACTTGTGTTACTAACTTCTCTAAATCCTAATCCCTTTGTTGTGGTCAGGAATCACACTAACTGCGCGTTGCTCCACCTGCCCTCTCAATCACCTGCTCACCTTCTTTCTCTCATCCTCCTCCACTTCCCTCCCCCTCTTTCCCTCTCTCTCTTTTTCTACTACCAGTGTGTTTAGAGGCCTAAGCCTTAATCCCCAGCCTCAGTGATTTTATTACTGTAATCTGGGCTGGAATTGGCTTAGCTCTCCCAGACACTGGCAGACAGAAGGACAAGGACAACAAGAGCAACAGGACAGCTGCAGGGAGGAGCTGAATGGGAAAAGGAGGACATGGGAATAAGTGTAAGAGAGGAGGGGATGAGAGGACAGGCAGGGAGAGGTAGGAGGAGACAAACAAAAAGAGAATGATCTGAGGGGAGTTAATCTAAAATAAATTTAGTAACAATTGTACCATCTGATGTTTCCTTTCTGGCCATACTGAGAACCAAACATCAGTTAATGACCCTTTGTATATGAATTACTCAAACTGTGTCAAGAAAACTTGATTTTTTTCCTCTTTCAAACTCACACAATTCATAGAGTACAATCAAAGTCTCATTAATCCAGTCCTATGCTCATCACTTCCCAAACAGACAGCTCTTTCTGACATGGAACTGAGCTGAGAGTGAAACTCCATTTATAATCTCTCCAAAGCCAGACTCCATTGACAAAAACAATGATTTTAACCCCCTGAGCACAGGAGCTGGTGGTCTACTGCTGCCTAGCTCAGTTAGTTGGTTTGTGTTATTGTGTGACTTTGTTATTTTAAAGGGTTAGTGTGGATTCACCAAAGTCACACAATAACAAACAAACTAACTGTTTGAGGCAGCAGTAGACCACCAGCTCCTGTGTTCAGCGAGGTAAAATTACTGTTTTTGTAAATGGAGTCTGGCTTTGGAGAGAGCATTGGTACGTTTTACTTTCCGTTGTAAAGAGCTGTCTGTTTGGGAAGTACTGAGCATACGACTGGATAAATGAAAACTTGGAGAGTTTGTAAACAGATGTTCTGATAAAGTTGTTAAATGCAGACCTGTATGACTCCAATTCATCAAGAAATTTCTCTAATTGTGGATTCTTCATTCACCATAGAGGCAAGTTCTCATCACTAATTCAGTGTAACACGGGGTGATACACAAATGGTTGTTTGGAAGGTGAAGTATTCCTTTAGGTGTGCCACATTGGCACAAAACTCAAAAAGGAAGTCCTGAGTGAAGGGCAGGGATGTCCTTTCACTTCTCCTCCCTCAAACACAACTGGCATGCCCTTGAACACAACACTTAAGGTTTGATCAATTCATTGTGAATCACACAGGGCAGAAAAAAAGTACCAGCAGCAGTGACGAACACAGTCAAACCTAAGTGTAATTTACAAGTCAGTAAGTTATTTTTGTGCCATTTGTATGCGCAGGCAGCCAGCAGGAAGGAATCTAATGTGCATGCTCAATTGGCCCAAATGGTGGAAGCCTGAGGGGGCTTGAAAAACTTTGCCAGCATGTACACCCAGTTAGCAACTGACATTGGGAACTAATGGGGGTATCCAGTTTTCTTTATACATCCCTGGCTTCATGCAGACATTTGCAGCTAAAATGCAGTGTAAATGGCTTTTACTTGCGGCCTGTGACGTGTTTCAACTGTAAGTGCCCCCATATTAGAGTTAGAGTTAAATAGTGGGCAGTTCAGCAGCAGTTTTCTGCCTGATATGATGATTAGCCCTTTAACCCTCAGCTGTGAGGGCAGCACTCCTCAGCGGGCACCAGTACAGACTGTGGCTGTACTTGCTGACCATAATAGTGTCAATTCAAAAATCTGAATCAGGTTGTCAGGGGTGAAATCAGTCAATCATTTTGAAGTCCACAGAAAGTGATTTCTTACCCTTGTTTCCATGTGCTGTAAGTGAATGAAATCTATTTCACATTAAAGTTTCGGTTTCCCTAAACCATCATATTTCTGTTACTTTCATATCAACAAATAAGAAGGTCTTAGTGATGTTTCTGCCTCAGAGAGTAACCGCTGCATACAGACCATCATTAACATCCTTGAATATCCCTCTTACTCTTCCAAGCTAATTACGAAATGACAACTCCAGCACATGCAATATGTACTGACAAGTAAAACTATCTTACAATATGATACAAAGATTTTTATGTACGAGGATTAATCTGTCAAACTGTATGGAATCTGGGAAATTGGGATTAACAGCTAGAAAAGTCTTTTTGTACTTGCAGGCAGAAGCAAATATAACACACTGTGCTCTGAGCTCTGTCCAGGAACAAGGCCCTGGTTTCTTGCAGTTTTAAGTGGAACTACTGACTCCCACTGAAAAAATGTTACTATAAATGCAGTGAGCTCTGTGGATTATGCAGTGTGACGAGGGCAGTTTTCTCAAAAGGGATGTTGCTGTAGAAATTTTGAAAAGTAGCTTTTCAATGTTTTAAGCATAAAAACCATGGCACATCAAACCAGAACTATCCACATAGCCACATACCCCCTGTCTGCACCAAACAGCTGCATTCTTCAGACATCTGTCGAACAGAACAGATGCTTTGGTTCTGATCAATACAGTCTGCCCTGATGACGCTGGTAGCTACAACCTGAAGCATCTTTTATCTTACATGGAAAGCAGTGACAGCGAGTCAACGTCTGCCCTGATGGGTCTCCATTTCCTATGATGACCAAGAGGCACATTGCTATACTTCTTGGTTCTATTAAAACTATTTTCTTGTTTAAAGGGCTGGCTTATGTTATTGTCAATGCAGCAGACTTCTGATGGATGTATTTGAATGGTGGAGAGGATTTAGATTTGCCTTTAACACTTAAAGGGGAACTTTTTCAACCAGGACCCTATTTTCCCATGTTTTTTGTGTCTAAAAATTGTCTTGAAATTGCTCCAGTACTAAGAGAGAGTGCTGCAGCCAGCAGTGGTGAAACAAGCTACAATGTACCCACACGGGGCCAGACCTCCAGGAATGCCACCCAGCCTTGCAGCCAACTCTTCACAGTGGCCACTCACGGTATTACAGCCTAAAAAATTCCTTGCAGCCCAAAAAGCATTTTCCCCATAGACCACTATTGTGAAAGAGACATCTGTAAAACTCCAAACAAGTTCAGTTATTACTTTTTCTTTTATTCTTTTTTTTTAAGATATCTTTTGGGGCATTTCTAGCCTTTAACTGACAGGACAGACAAGCGTGAAGGGGGAGAGAGAGAAGGAGTGACACGCAGCAAAGGGCCACAGGCTGGAGTCGAACCCGGGGCCGCTGCAGCAACAGCCTTGTACATGGGGCGCCTGCTCCACCACTAAGCCACCAACGCCCCAGTTATTACTCTTTCTATTATGAATTTTTCATATTTGTAAAACTGTCCTTGAGTCAAAAAAATCTGTGACGTTTACATAAGATAAAGTCTATTAGCTGCACAGGAACTCATGGCCAGGGCAGTGGGAGGACCCTACGAAGACATGAAAAGTTTTTTCTTACTTTTCGCTTGTTCTGGTCTCTTTTGTGTCTTGTAATGAGAGGTCGTGTTCTGAAATCTCACAACAGTTGTCTTATTGCAGGAAGAAAACGTTGGAAATGCAAGTGAGAGTTGGAGAGAGGAGTGCCGGTAATAGTTTGTTGTGTTGGAATACAGAATGTAGCTTTGCATGATCTAAAAGATTTTCAGTGTCATGACGTGATTTTAGCTGATTTCGACAATGTGAAAATGTGAGAGAGATTTCAAAACAGGACTCCTGCTTGAGTGAGACTTGGACATAAAACCAAGCTGAACAAGTGTAAAGGTTTGGAAAAACATTTCATATCTCCGTAGGGTCCTTTCTGTAATTTGTAAGACACTCATGATATTAACCTGAGCCTGTCAGTGGCAAAAACAAGCATTTTTAGTGGACATAAATTGAAGGGTGAGTGGTTACATTGCAGCCTGTTTTGCCTCTCACTCAACACTGGATCCACTTCAAAAATTGTTGTTGGCATGACTCACTTAGACTTAGAAAAATACCAGAGTTCCCCTTTAAGGTATGTCAGACAGAATGCAAGGTGAGGGTGCAAGGTGATGCAATTGCATATGAAGTCAATGGATGATTCTGTTCTTATATGTCTTGATAGTTGGGCGTTTCCCAGATTGGAGTGAACGTGATGCTGCCTTATATGTACAGTACTGGGGTGTGCAGTACAAGGCAATGTCACTGGTTTTTCTACCGAATTTCTGTGGTCTTGAGGGAAGAACTATGTGATTCTCTCTGGGAAAGTCAAAGAGCTACTGACGCAATGGCCACTCGACAGTGTAATAAAATGACTACACATATCATTTACCAGCAAAATAAATTTTAGTGTTGAAAAGAATAGGTCAGAATTTTAGAAAATACACTTATTTGCTTTCTGGCCAAGAGTTAGATGAGAAGATTGACATTACTCTAACATCTGTGTGCTAAATATGAAGTTAGAACCAGGAGTTCATCAGCTTAGCTTAGCGTAAAGACTTGAAATAGGTGGAAACAGCCACTCTGGCACAGCAGGTCTAACACTTTGTGCCAAGCTAAGCTAACCAGCTGCTGGCTGTAGATTTATATTTACAGCACAGACAAGAGAGTGGTATCAATCATTCAATCTAACTCTAAATGAAAAAGCAAATAAGCATATTTCATATTTAGACTCTCACATCGAGCCAAGCATCTGAGAACCAGCTGAGACAGTGATGCAGGAAGAAAGACAAAGGGTGAGTAGATGATGAAAAGCTACAGGTGATGGAGGAAGAGAGAAGCTTGCATCTCTGCTGAGCGTGTGTCTCTTTAAGAGCTGGAGTGTGCTATTGAGCAGGAGGAGGGGGGTTGTTTGGCTGCATTGGAACAGTCCTCTTTAATGAGCAGATTTTCTGAGAGAGACATACACACACACACACACACACACACACACACACACACAGATCAGGAGAGAGAGAGGGGATACAGAGAGCCAGCCGAGGAGGAGAAGAGATTGTAAGACCAAGACAGCAGGCAGGAAAGGCAGGCTGTGCGTCAGCCGGTGCTCCATAGGGAAACATGGAGACAAGCAGGAGATGCTGAAGAGGACAGAGCACACCATAACAGGATCATATAGATGGATGTTATTTCATCAAGCAGGCAACCTGAAGGCAACCCACGCACAGGATAAACCACTTATGGACGCAGTGGATTAAAGACCTACAGACTGACAGAGAGAGAGAGGGAGAGGGGGAATAGAGGAGGAGAAATTAATCAATTCAGTTGTTTATTTTCATTGTCTGTGTGTGCGCACTTGCTGTCAGTAAGATTGTGTGTGTGCCTGCGTATAGTGTGTGCGTGCAAAAGACAGGAGACTGCATTGCTGCTCCCCAGCACCACAGGACAGACAAAAAAAGAAGGCAGCCAAGCAGATTACCTTATGTGTTTTCCCCATTTTTCTGTCTCTCCCTCTCTCTATACATGTGTGTGTTCCTTTGCTGTGCAAAAAGGCACAGTATGTGTGTGTGTGTGTCAAGGCTGAGAATAAGAAGAGGATGGTGAAGCCTGAAGTGAGCTACAGATTCTGACTTTAAATGGGCTTTTTTTTTGTCTGAACATCGGGACCAGCCTTGAAGAAAAAAACTATTCCTCTCTTTTTCTTTCGCTCTTCATCACCCAACATGTCACAGCTCCAGTTAGGCTACTGGTGCTGATCAGAGAGCCTGAGGGTGGCTTCTATGCTGGAGGCTCGGGGGTTTGAAGGGCTGCCACCAGGGAGACTTCTCTGCTCTACACCCCAGAGAGGTGGAGGCATCATCAGGTAGGAGGCAGCTGAACGCGGGGGTCTGAGCGGAAAGCAGGAGAGGAGTAGGAGGAAGAGTTGTCGTGTGTGTCGTAGACTGTGTAGGCAGGCCGATGGCCAACTGGTGGAGCTGCCTGATGGTTTAAACTCCTGCTGAGGGGAGATAATGGCAGCTCCGGGCCCACTCTCCTCCTCTCTCACCTGTATCTGCCACAGAGAAGCTGGCAAGTGCTAGCCAATGCTACAGTGACCCCACCAAGAGGATGGTGTGAACAGCGTCACCTTTTCCCACCACGCCGGGAGACCCCTGACACCCCTGTGAGGGGCCAAGTTTTGTTGCTCACCTTGTTTCGCCTTCTTCTTCTCCAAACCAGCTGAAAACAAGGAGTGGCGTTGCTTTACTTGTGTGGGAGTTCTCTCCCTCTCCCTCCCGCTCTCTCCTCCTCCTCACCCCTGACCTCACCAACCTCCAAACTCAGCTCCATGAATTGGTTCTAGCACCAACCTGTCCTTCTTTCTTCTCCCTTCGTTTTCTTTTTCTTTTCTTTTTCTTTTTGTCGAGGCTTCAGGGGAATTGCCAAGACCTGTTTCATGCATGTCCACTGGCGGCAGGTTCAACTTTGACGATGGGGGGTCATACTGCGGAGGGTGGGAGGAGGGCAAGGCACACGGCCATGGGATCTGCACGGGACCCAAGGGCCAGGGCGAGTACTGTGGTTCCTGGGCCCATGGCTTCGAGCTGCTGGGCGTCTATACGTGGCCCAGCGGGAACACCTACCAGGGCACCTGGGCTCAGGGCAAGAGACACGGCGTGGGCCTGGAGAATAAAGGCCGCTGGGTGTACAAGGGCGAATGGACGCACGGCTTTAAGGGACGCTACGGTGTGCGGGAGAGTACAGGGACGAGCGGGAAGTATGAGGGGACTTGGAACAACGGGCTGCAGGACGGATACGGAACAGAGACGTACTCAGATGGAGGTAAGAAGGGGACGAGAGACACAGATGCATTGTGGGTGTTTTGGGGGTGGGTTTGAGTGTGTGTTTGTGTGATGTGTGAACCAAACAGTGCCTGTCAAGGAGTGATATTTGAGATTGACTGACATCTGCCGTTTGTGAAAATGACTTGTTACCGGAGAATGATTGACAGGCCGATGACAGTTACAGAGGTGACAGATTTACAATAGGAGGAGTTTGTCCAGAGGTCTTCTCGGGTCATCCTCTCTCCTGCCATGCCTTGACGACACACCCAGACACACACACACACACACACACACACGCGCGCGCGCAGACGTGCGGAGGCAGGGGGTTGCATCAGGACAGGCTCTGAAAATGATTCTCAATCTCTACTCTAATTTTCTACCTCTCACTCTTTCTTTCTCTGTCTTTTCCCCCTCATCTTCTCTCCTCCCAACCCTCACCCCTCACCCCTTCAGTTGCACGAGGACACTGTGTGTTTTAAGGCCTTCAATTCAGGCCATGCAGTCTTAAGGGATGAAGAAAAGGTTGGAGGGACAGAGGAGGACAGCAGCTTCCAAGTACCAACTCCCAAGAAGGGTTTTAGAAAACAGATAACAATGTTGTAATGATCTAATAGAGAGGGCAGAGACAGCAAATCCACGTCTTCACCCTCGATTTCCCCACCATACCAGCATAATTACTCATGGAGGCTGTAAAATATCTTATCACATACAGCACAGAACAAAAGATTCACACTTCAGTGGCAATGTAGGAGGCTAATTTTCAAATATTCTTTCACTCCAAATGAGATGTAATTAGTCGTGGTTTTAGTTATTCTTTGTCGAGACAAAACAAGATGAAGAGTCTATACCAGTGGTGGCTTGAAAAATTGAATTGCAGTGCTACTGTGACACTTGAAATATCCCTGAATCTGACAGTTTTGCTAAAACAAGCAATGTAAATAAGCACGTAACATATCTGTGACCCTGTTAATCGTTTTCATATGACTGCAATAAAAAGCTAAAACAGAAATGTACAATTATTTACATTTAGATCTTAAATTTGTAGAATATCTTTGGGATCATCTCATTTTCCCTGAAATTGAAAGCAATGCCATCAATGTTCTTTGAGTCTCTTAGACCGGGTCAGTCACTGTTAATGAGGCACCACACACCATATGGATTCCTGCTTAAAAATAGACACACACACACACACACACACACACACACACACACACAGGAGCATACACATTGTGCGTGCAAAAATGCACACACATGAAATCTGAGTGTGTGAGCTGAGCAACAGAGCTGACAGTAGCATACATGCAGTTAATGCTTTGTTACATAACTCTACAACTACCAGGCCGTTTTACAACGCCAGCCTGGACCACACACACACAAACACACACATGCACACATAGACACACACACACACACACACACACACACACACACACACACAGAGTCCTGAGCAGCCTGATAAAATCCGCAGACCAGACTGGTTCGAGGGGTTGCATCAGGACAATGGAGAAGAAGGCGGCTTAACAGATAACCAGACAGATGGGACGGACGGACGGACGGACGGACGGACGGATGGAGGGAGGGATAGATGGATCGACAGATGTACAGATTGATGGATGAACGGATCAGTTAAATGATGAACAGATAATGGAAAGATGGTTGGTGAAGTGGATGGATGATTTTCATGATTACTGTGAGAGATATACTCTAATCAGAGGAAGAGTGAGATCATTAGAGAAAGAAAGGGAAAGAAAAAAATGGACAGCAAAGATAAGAGAACCTCCCAGAGAGGGACGTGTTGGAGAGACACTGTAGCTCTGTGAAGTATTTGAACCCACATACTGTAAATGCAGCAGAGATTGGCCTAGTTATAAGTGTTTATCTTGCTCCAACAGTACACAGTGTCCTTATTATAACAGCATGTGTTTGTCCTTTATATAAATCTATTAGGTAAAATAAAATGTTTTTGACAAAGAGGGTGATTGAACAGAGAGATGATATTGCCAGGATAATTGTTACCTTGCCATGGCTGACTTATTTAATTAATGTCTCTTTTTATGGATTTTAACATGGCACATACCTCCATCTGGGGTTATCTTTTCATTGTATCATTATACTGAACAAAACATTTAGTGCGACACTTGTGCCATCAAAGCTTTGCTTCCATTTTTCACAGGTTTAAGTTAAAGATCTAAGACTTTTTAATGCACTCAGCATATATTTTTGTCGAATTTGGGTCACAAATTTGTCAAAATGCACTTCTCCTTTTCCAAGATATTCATCCACCTGTTAGGTGTGGCTGATTGAACAGCGTTGTTACTACTGAATTGTGCCTTGGGATGGTCACAATAAAAGGCTGCTCTAAAATGTGCAGTTGGATCACACAACACAATGATACAGATGTCACAAGTTTTGAGGGAGTGTACCATTGGCATGCTGACTGCAGGAATGTCCATCAGAGCTGTTGCTCGTGAATGAAATATTCATTTCGTGACCAAAAGCAATGTCCTTTTTGTTTCTGTGAATTTGGCGGTACATCCAACCGGTTGTGTTTAAATTTTTGTTCAGTGCTTTATTCTGTGCAGAAGTCCTCCTCTAGATCTGCAAAGACCGGCTTGTGGTTTTAGTATGGAAGGAGACACTACACAAACAAGATGGACAAAGATTATTCATGTCAAGGGGCTACAAAAACTCTACTGCTGTAATAAAGTAAAAAGATTTACATTTCAGATTCCACAGATTGGACCTTTTGTCCTGTAGCTTGGTGCTAGCTTGATTCAAAGGATGCAATCTGACAGGGGCACTGCCCTGACTTTTTGTCACCTCATTAAGTTTTTACAGCTAACGTGCTAGAAAAGCATTGCCTTACTTATGCCCATTCAGCAGCAGCTAAATGTTCAAATTTCTTCACCGGCCAATTGCTAACATTGTCCGTCTGCCCTCAGGTGCTCTGCAGCTAGCACATTTTCAGTGCAGAAACGATTAAAATGTCAAGATTGAAAATAAATGTACCATTAAACTAAAATAAATAGCTAAAAGAGGGTTAAAAAGCTCACTTTACATATAATGTGTTTCAGTGTCAGTTTAAAGCAGAACAGTATATAGTGGTAACATGGATTAGGCAATGTAACTAGCCACGTTTAATACATTTTTATAGTTACATGGAACTCATCACACATCATTGAACAGGAATATCTTGTCCTTTTTTTTGAATGACAGTGTTCAAGAAAGAATTAGTTTAATTTGTTCTTAATGAACAGGACAATTAAGACCTAGCGTTGTCATGAAACTCAGTCTTTTGTGATTTAACTGATCTTCTTTTAAGGTTGAGTATGTAGAATTTAATGGGATATGTTGGGCAGGCATGGAATATAATATTCATAACTATGTTTTCATTAGTTTATAATCATCTGAAACCAAGAACTGTGTTTGTGTCACTGTAGAATGAGAGGTTCATATCCACATATGGAGTGGTTTCTATCCCATGGAGTCTGCCCAGGGTTGTATTAAGAGACCTGGATGCAGCGCCGAGCGAGGGACCCCGTTTATTCCTATAAAAGTAGCTCAGTGGTGCATGTAGCCAAATTTTTTTGTGTGTTTTTGTGCGGTATAAAATTACTCAAATGATCAGAATTGTCTCCGCATCATTGGACCCATAGAGCAAGTGCACTAGAGACGTCTGCCAGCTACTTCCGGTTTAGTGCTCCGTTAACTTGAATGGAGATAAAATGATTTAATCATGTGGCTCTTCTAGACTTCTAGTCCAGATGGATGAAATCCTGATAATGAAATGAGTCATGGGGGGTTTACAGACATCTCTTTCCCAATGTGAGTCTATGGGAAAAAGTAATTTTGGGGCCCAGTGGCATCATGTGACAGACTTGGGAGTTGTTGTTACAGTAGTCTACAATGGACAAACCAAACTCTGGCTCTTCATAGGGCCATTCACATTTTAACATTTACTTATCGGCCATGGTAGTTCTGCCACATGCTTAGAGACTAGCAGCTACCACAGTTTCCACAGTTACTTAGGTTGTTCCACCATCTGCCATTTCTACTGGGGATTGTAATTGTAGAGAACTTCCACTGATACTCACTGATAACTGACGATAGCTACTGGGGAAACAAGTGCGCTATCCTCTTCCTGTTTTGGCTGCACAATAGTTGACGCATTTCCTTTGTGCTTTAAATTGAGCCCTTAGTTGGGAGGTTGTAACCGCTGGCAGACAGAACTGCGTGATAAAAGCAAGGCACATATGGATCCAATCTATTCGTCAGTGGTGCCATTATTTTACATTGTACAATCAACATTTACTTTATAATGATAAGTTAAAGTAAAAAAAACTTGTCTGTTGCTATCTAAATATGTTCAAATACCTTTGCCACCCTGAAATAAACTGTGCGATGGAAGGTCAGAGGTCTTTAAGTGGTCTTCTGATGGCCAAATGCAGGTTACTCTTAGACTAAAGCTGACAGTCCATCTTTGCAACCTCAGGGCTCTGCTATGTCCAAAGCAATAAGAGTCAGGAGCCAAGACGTTCAAAGATGCTCTGCTGCCTACATACTTTTGGAACACGCTGTGCACTTTAGAGCCAGCTACATTTCCCACAGTCAGGTCTAAGCTCACTGCCAGTCCCACTCTCCCCTCCAACTACACCTGACGCCACATTTCTAGGAAACACTCCTCCTCTATCTTATCTCTGCTGTTTGGCTTTTCGTTCCTCTCCTACCTTTGCCAACTCTCCTCTCTTCCCACCTCTCTCTATCCTCCCTCGCTCCGCTGCATTTCCACGGAGCCGCTCTGTACAGTAGGGTTTCCATAGCAACGCTCACCGACATGCAGCAGGTCAGCGTGTCACGAGGGACTGAGTGTTGCTCGCTGCTATTGGCCGCCCAGCCGGCTCTACCGGGCTCTGATTGGCTGGCTTGGCCTTCCGGGCTAATGGTGTTTACTGAGATGAAGAGCTAAGCTGACTGATTACCAACCACACACACACACACACACACACACACACACACACACACACAAAGAAAGAGAGGGAGAGAGTGAAGTAGAAAAATGAAAAGACAGCTTCAGTAATCATTTTAGTGAGAAACGAAGTGAGTCACAAAGGAAGAGGCAGAGATTACAACTGTCACTGTGTACAACAGTGGTAACAGCTAGAGATTACAGCAGCAGTGGTTGTTGTGTCTGACTAGCTGATACACCACACACAGTGTCACAGGAACTCTCTAAACTACCCCCTGCTCCATGAAGACTTCACCACACACCGACAAGAAAATAGAAAGTGTGACAGCGTTTATATCAACGCAGATGCATCATTAAACGATGCTTGTGACAGCTCAGCAGCATCCTGGAGCCTCCCCCCGTCCCCCAGCTGCTGGCAAATACGCTGCTGCAACATTATAATTGTCCCACATTAACATATCTTGCTAGCTTGCTATAGGCCACCATCAGTGCTGTGATTATTCCAGCTCTGCCCATGTTATGGAAACATAATAAATTCACTTCTCATGTTGAACATCGCCCAGTAACTACATAAATTATTACCTACACTGAGATATGACAGGTGGGCCAAATAAGGTTAAAACCTGCTTCACTGTTGTCATGCAGTGGTTAGACGTGGTGTTTGGAAGCGTGATGACAGGTGCATATAAAAGACTGTATTTGAGAGAATTATATTTGCAGCCTATTTGAGCGTGTGGGAGGAAGCTCTTCAGCTAACAGCGCCACTCTGTTTTCTATCATCCTGTAACTATCAAGTGTTTCTCTGGACCACTCAGCCATGCGTGCGGATGGATTATGTTCAGATTAGAAGTATTGAGGACCATTTTTAAGTTGGTATCCTCTTATCCTCTTACCTTTGGGGCTCTTGGGCTGGTGACCAACCTGTTCCTGTTTCATCGCTGCATCTTCTACAGGTTTATTATCGGCCATAGCATTATTTTTAGACATGTTTTTTTAGCATGATGATACGTTTAATTTATGGCTGTCATGGTGACCCTCTATGTCTCCATAAAGTATGACTGACTTGGTATTAGGACTATCACAATATCAGATTTTCACTACATGATTGTTGGGCCAAAAAAGTTCACGATAATGCTATTATCACGATATCTATAGAAAGAAAGAAAGAAAGAAAGAAACAAACAAAAATGATTTAAGAGGCATTGGATTATGTACACATATTATCATATGTGTATTATTAACATGACATTACCATGATCAACGTTCTATTTTTATTTATTTTAATTTTTTTAAAGATATGTTTTGGGCATTTTTAAGCCTTTAATTGATAGGACAGAAGAGCGTGAAGGGGGAGAGAGAAGGGGAGTGACATGCAGCAAAGGGCCACAGGCTGGAGTCGAACCCGGGCCACTGCGGCAACAGCCTTGTACATGGGGCGCCTGCTCTACCACTAAGCCACCAACGCCCCCAACATTCTATTTTAAATATTAAGGTTATTGTCAATACTGTTATTTCCTGAGACCCCTACTGGTATTGGTGTAAAGTACCTAATCCTTGTTTGCAAGGGTAGTTTTAGCTTATAGCTTATACAGCAGCAGCTGTACCGCTCACTTGTCAATGAAACTGCATTTGACACATAAAAAAGTAATGGATGTTGTCACTGTGACGTCACCTATTGGTTTGTTGACTCACATTTCGAAGCCTTAAGTTCGGCCTTTTGGCCGTTGCCATCTTGGATTTTTGGAGCCAGAGGTGACCAGTGAGTGGAGTTGTGAAGGAGTTAGCGGTGGATTTGACTTAAGCCCCGTTTCTGCCAAAAAAGTAACCCCTGTGGACATGTACCTAGACCCTGGATCAGTTTAGAATTTCCTTCTCTTTAATGTAGGCAGGGTTGTTGTCACTCATAGCTCGACAAGTGAAAATTAGAATATATGCAGTTCACATTATCTGGTCGAAATTTATATATATTTTTTTAAACACTTGAGGATCTACTCATTACTAAAATTGTATGTCATCCAAGGGAGACAATAAAAACTAATGGAACAGTCAAAGTTGTCACAGTGAAAATTAAGGTGTGTTGATTGATTCATGTCATTAACTTTCACATTGAGTAACATTACAAGTAAACGTTCCACCTCAAATGTTCCCGGCAGTTGACTCAATGAATTAAACTGTGTTTTTCTCACTCCTCAGCTGCTGCGAGAGGCAGCAAAACATCCTTTCATTTTATAGTTATAGTTTGCTAATATATGTTTAACTTGCCACAGCAGTGGTTACATAAGCTTCAAAACCAGCTACAACTCAGCCCCGAGCAAGAGTAACTGTCCTCTATTGACCAATCAACAGACTGCAGTGTTTCTAGCTCCACCTTTTTGTACCTGATCTGTGTGCTAGGTACCCCAACAGAGGGGTGATGAAAAATGGGGACAGTAAGGAACAGTTCCACTGGTACCATCAACAACTTTTCACAGTGGAAACAGAAAAAATGTGTAACAAACTGAACTGAACTGGACTAAACTGGGCTGCTTGGTGGAAACAGGGCTTAAGAGCCTGAGGTTATACCTCACATTTAAACAGTCTGCCCTTAATTATGCAGAACTTTAAGATTTAACAAAATGTAAACGGGTGAGTTATATAAAAACACAGTTGTTATGAAGGGGGAAATTTGCTATAGAGACCAGAACCATTTTTTTTAACAAGCTGTTAACACCTTTATTTCCGTTGTAAAGTTGGACATTTTAACATAGGGGTCTATGGGGATTGACTGACATTTGGAGCAAGCCTCAAGTGGCCATTCAAGGAACTACAGTTTTTAGCACTTCAGTGTTTTAGCTTCATTTTTCAACTCTTGAGGTTGCTGCTTGGTATGATACTGTTAAGTTTTCCACCTCTTTCTATCCGTTAGCTGCCATTGCAACTGCACCAGCAATTTTCCTTTATGGTTATTGAGTCCAGTTTATATTAAGAGTGAGCTACAGTATGGGATAGTACAGCCAAGTCATCTGCAAAGTAGGTTGTCCCAGTTCTTGTGCTCTGAGAAAGTCTTTGATTGTTGTCAATTGCCAACAAGAACAGAAAAGGGGACAGTCGGCAGCCTTGACCTCCGTCCTCACTTCAGAATCCTTTGTGAGTTTATTAAGAGGTCATTGCCTCATATGTGTTTTTGATCATTTTTAAAAAACTTGACTGATAAACCAAAACGTCTTAAAATGCTCCTTAGTTACATGGACATAGAGCAGAAAGCTTTATCCTGCAGCATTTCTCAATCACGATACACAGAGGTGTGGTTTGGTCAGTACAGGATCTGTCTCTGTGAAACCCAGTGAGCTGCTCCTCCAGCTGAATGCTGACTAATTCCTTTATTCTGTTCAAGATGATCCTGTTAAGCACTTTGCTTGGTATGGGTAGGAGTGTGATCCCTCCATAGTTTGCACTCTTGCTGAGGTCGCCCTGTATTGCAGTCTTGATCTAAAAGAGAGGGTAGAGCGTCTTCACCATACTGCTTAAGTAGAAGTGTTGGCAGGCCCTGCTGCCTTTCCAGATTTCCACAGGACGCCTTTAAATCCATTCTCAATACTTGGTACACTTGTTCTAAATAGATACAGTATGTCCTTTCTTTAATGATGTCTCGAATAAGGTTGGTTAAGTAGAGTGCGTGGATGTGGATGAACCATCCAGAATTAATGTTGGAATTGTACATTTCTACAAACCACGGATACATTACATTTGTACATTGCATATCAGATACATCGAAACTTTGCTTTTCTTTATATTTCAACAATGCTGTGATAATGTGTGTTTAGGTTTAAGCACAAAACCACTTATGGTTATGTTACAGTTCAGGTCAAATGAGGACCCAAATGCAGAACAGCAGGCAGTTGGAGCTTTA
Source organism: Epinephelus moara (assembly GCF_006386435.1). Lineage (NCBI taxonomy): Eukaryota > Metazoa > Chordata > Actinopteri > Perciformes > Serranidae > Epinephelus > Epinephelus moara. Next base: position 12,976,335 of record NC_065525.1, on the reverse strand, counting down.
ATGTAGCTGGTAAAACACCCCCAGAACAGGGAGGCAAAACTCAAAGTACTAAAGAAAGAAGAACCAAAAATGAACTGAAAACAAATCAGAATGGCACAGAGAACACAAGGATGAACACAACAGGGAAGCAATCCAACGGAGAACATGACAGATCACCAACCGACCAGGGAAAGACACAACGAATACCGACAAACTGACAAAGGACACAAGTATATATAGACACAGAGAACTGATCACATGAAGAAGACACAGCTGGAGTTAGCAGACACAGGCAAAAGGAGGGAAACTCAGGGATTGGCTGACAATGAAGACAATGAGGGTGTTGTAGGTAACACTAGGTTGGGGCAAACAAGACTAATAGAAGACACGTATGCAGGGAACACTTTGGAACAGAGAAGAACCAATGAAACTGATACAAGACAGGAGTGTATGAAAACAGGCGGGAAACAGACAAAGGTAGGAGGTAAGACAAGACATGACACAAGAGGAAAGTGACCGTCAGAATAAAACAGAAAACAACCTATAAGCAAAACCAAAGATCATGACAGGGGATGGTTAGATAAAGATCACGTTTTGCTTTAAACTACTTGTTTTTAATGGCACAATCCCGCAGCAATGTCTTGGTAAAAATTGCTTTTCAAGGCACTATCCCCAGAGGAAACAGCAACAGGCCACTAAAAAACATCTACATTTGGTGGCTAAAAAGCTGCTAGAAATGCAGCAATGACTTGCTAAAAGTCTACTACCTACTACTACTACCTTTCTGGTGTTTTGATGGTCTCGAGCAGTAGTCTGCAGTGGTCTGCAGCTTGGCAGGTGTCCCGCTTATGTTACACGGCATCCACCACCCCCTCCACCTCCTGATGAAGTGAGCTTAGGTACTTCATCACTTTACAAACACTGATTTGATATGTAAAAAATGTACAAATGTAACGTATCTGTGGTTTGCAGAAACGTACAATGCCAACAGTTTCTTCTGGCGAATGGTCTGGATGAACACAGAGGTGGATGCAGGAATCAAACCTGTTACTTTTCAAGTACAGGACTGTTTCTCTGACACCCACATTTGTTATATTTGTTTGACTGGAAAAGCAAACATCTCATAGATTCAGCCACCCATTTGCTATTGAGAGGACTGTCGGTGTTTGTGCCAACTACTTGAGGTCTGAGGTTACAATCGGACAAAAAGTGCGGACATTTACAGATAGTCAGGGCAATGGCAAACCACCATGTTATCATGGGTCTTTTTCATGATATTTTTTAGCAGATAAATAATCCTCAAATGGGAATCTGAAAGACTCAGACAGCAAAAGGGCCTAAGCAAAATCTCTTAAACGGATAATGGTCCCACACAGTGATTTACACAGGCAAAGGGTTTAGCTTTGAACTGACTTCCCTTGCTTTCAGTGTTCAGTGATTCGACCATAGTTTGTCTGCTTGTCTGTCTGCATGGCTGTCCAGCGTATCTGCTATGTGTCTGTCTAGCTGTTTATCCTGCCTGTCTGTATGGCCCGTTGCTTGTCAGATGTCTTGTCTACCTGTCTTTAGTTACCATTTGTCTTCCCTGTTGCTCCTCTCCCCAGCTGATGTGTCTGGGTTACCTGAGCTTGTGTGCTATTCTCTTCCTTCTCTTTTTCTGTATTTTGTATTTCTTACACTACAGTATGCGTCACTTCATCGCAAGTGATACAAAATATAAATCCACTGGCATTCAAGGACACACACACTTGCAGATTTACGTCTTCCTCCTAAAAGCATTGCACATTATACCCACACATCAGTTTAAAAAAAAGTGACACATCACCCGTAAATGGTGGAGTCACAGAAAATCCACCCTGCTCAGCATTTGTACATCGCTTTCTTGATTTCCAACAGATGCGCTACAATTATACAGTGAAGTAAAGTATTCAGGAGTGTCCCTTGCACTCAGCATGGGTGTTTTGTTTTTTTTCTTCCAGGGCCATTGCTAATACTTACCTCCTCTACTACCACAACAACCCCACTGCAGGCTTTAGCTTATGTAATGGGAGGGGTTTGATGTTTGTAGTGAGGATTAGTGGTGCTGTCTGAAACATGAAAACTCTAAATATCTATCTTGGAAGTCTGCCCTGCACCACCGCTGATACAATACGAACTGGACATACTAATGAGGGAGTTTGCCTGGAAGCTCTTAGGATGGCATGGTGCTGCAATTTCTCTGAAACGCTCAAATATCAGGGACTGTATGAAAATTGATAACGGTGGAGGAGGTTCAAGTGCTCATTTTTCGTGGGAGAGCAGGGGAGTGTCTTTTGAACATTTTCTCATCCCATTTTTATATTTTATTTCATTTTGCACATGCAAATATGTATTAGTTATTCTTTTAGTTATTGATAGTCTGACTCACTGGATGTTGACTGGCTGTAAGCCTGACATTGGCCGACTGTTTAGGCTGGTATTGTCCATTCCTTCCTTCTCTGTCATACCTTTTTTAAAAATCCCCTTAGTTCCGGGAAACAACAACAAAAACCTCAGTGCTAAAAACCTACACGCTGAAATTGGCAAGTATTGATGAAAATTTGGACTGTGTCATAACGCATGCCTGCTTTGTTCTTTTGGTGGATTGTCATAAAGATCTTCAATGAATAAAAGAACTCTGGAAAAGCCCAGATTTCGTCTTACAGGACTCTCATGCCCGATGTTGATCCATTTTCTGACACGGCCAGTCGGAGTTGATTTGCCACATCTTCTAATCCGTTCCACTTCACACAAGCTTTTGTGATACCATCATACTAATGTTCTGCTAGAGCCGCATACAGCTAGAGAAATCGTCTGTGGTTTTAATGAGTCCAGAGAGTTCCTCCAGAGCTACAGTATAGTCATGCTTCACCTTTAGGGCACCAATTATCAAATTATGTTTATCTTTTTTATCAGTAAACACTGAATCACACAGTCAACAAACACCTGTTACTGTTTTTATTTGTGGAATTTTCTTTTGTGGGGCCATTTTAATGACAGTGCTCACCTCCACACCTACCAATGCTGCATCATAACAAGTTCACCTGTGACATTAATTTGCAAGGGCACTGTCGCTGCATTCAGGGTCTTAGTGCTGCCCAAGATGATTGTGGTTGGTTTAAAGAAATACAAACAAGCCCTATAGCAGAATGATAATGTGTACTTCCAGATCTTTGTGTTGTGCTGACACAGCATCTGGCTACACAAGACTAAGTTATTGATGGTAAATTGTTGTGGTACTATCAAATTTTTTCGGGATAATGGGGGAAGGGTATCGTTGTTTCCCCTCTAAGTCGAGGGGACGGTGTGAATAAAAACCTTTTCAAAAATAGTGAAACATAAGGTTCAGCCCTCCTTCCCACTCCCTTAATTTTCATACAGCCCCTTCTTATTATTTGTAATCTGATTGTTATTATTACAATAATTGTAATTATACATTTCTGAGCTGTGTTAGTGGAGCATTGAATGAGAACTGAAGAACTGCCACTGAAACCCTGACTGGCACAAATGATCTGAGCCACAGAGGAAACTCTGTGAAAAACTTGACCTTGTGTTGTCTAGTCTTACTCTCCCTCCTCATTTCTCTCACATATACAAACACAGACACTCCTTCTGAAATTCAACTGCTGACATGGTGAAACAACACATTAATAATTCATAAAATAACCATCTCAACTCTTTCACAGGCCGTCTTACTCCTTCTTACTGCTGTGCTTCACAAATCAATATTTTGAGGTGTAAAGTAGTCACAGTGGCAAATACTAAGCAATGACATGAACTACTTCAAATCCTGGAACTAGTGAAATGAGAGAAAAAAAAACATAGATAGAGCAGTTTAAAGAAACAAGCATAATTTACAGATTTTGACAAGTGTCTTCTGCGGCTGTATCCTTAGAATGAGATACGGACCCTGAGAGACAGATGGTTTTTAACCTAGAAACAGAGAACAGACGCGCGCATTTGTTAAAGAGACAATTATGAATTCAGCCTGGGGGTTGGCGCGTGATCAAATCGCTGTGCCTCTGTGATGTTTCCGCAGCTTTGATCTCTCTGTGTTAACTCTTTCCGTGCGGCCGCCTCGTGCCCGCGGTAGCCTCGGCCTGGGTTATAGGCCCATATGATTTGAGAGTGCTTCCTGTTTGGCCTCCAGGCAGAACCACTGAAATCGTTTTGGCATGCGAGTTGTGAAGCAGATTCTCCTCACAACTGTAGGCTGGGGGTTGAGGCCTTTGCACATCCAGGAGTCAATTTTTTTTCAGCACAACTGTGACAGGTTCATATTGAAAATGATTAGAAGGGGAGAACTTAATCTGCTGTTGCATGCCTCTTTTGTCACAAAGCAGGTAAAATGTTTCTGTTTAAAAGTGCAAAAATTATTTTTTTCTGACTGTTTAAAATTTGTTCCTTGTGTTTTCCAGTGTTTCCATATAATGTACTAATTTCACATGAAATCTGTAACTGGGTCTGATTTCGAGGGACTGTCACCACCAACAGCTGGCCTCTCAGACTGTATTTCTCAGCACCATGGAGAGCGACATTGGAGAAGCAGCCTAGTGCCCCACTCAATATTTGATTTACTCAGGCATTACTGATGGAGGGTGCTATATGCTTTCAAGGAATCGTGAAAAGGCAAAAACCCACACACTGCTTCACATATACATTTTTTCCCTCACTCACCAAGTTACCAGTTTCTTAGTCATGTCTAGCTATAACTAATGCTGTCTGATGGAAGTTTATGAGATTATGAAGTTTATGTTGAAACTGTTCAACAGCTGTGTTGATTCAACTTTATGATTGTGTTATACACAGAGGTTTTTCTACTATTTACAATAGTCTACATGGTTTAGACAAAATGTTAGAAACAGTGTTTGCTAACAGTTAGGTGGCAATAAAACTGCAGCGTGTAGTTTCATTCAGAGAATGAAAGCCTCAGACCCAGAGGTTCTGACTCTCATCCTAACAACTTCACGCCCCACTGCATGCTGAAGGTCACGGTCTGATGAAGCCATCACAACCACATTAGCTGCAAAGGGCAGAGAGGCAATTCTGAGGTCCCCAAACTGGTTGTTCTCCTTCCCCCAGACAGTGGCGCCCCCAGAAATTTGTCATAAAAGTGGCCAGATGGGGCAACTGAGAAATGTTGGGGTGACACACCAAAAGTCATACCTGAATTTCAGGAATTCAGTTATGCTGTTGTATTATTATAGGCAGTATGGTGATGCAGTGGTTAGCATTGTCGAGCAAGAGGGTTCCCGGTTCAAATCCAGGGTGGGGGGTTCAAACCCTGGGTGGGGGAGCCCAACACCCACTGAAAATGTGTTTGACTTCCTGTCGAAAATGTAGACACAGTACGTGCTCCCCCAGTACCCCCCAAGGGCATTTATTTTGCAGTTAGTGTACAAAAAATCAACATACTTGACAGGTTTATAGTGTAAGGAAGCAAACAGTTGTGTTGTAGGACATCAATCAAACTGCAACTCAAACAGTTAATCATTTTTGCAAATGTACGTATTCGACTTCTTGTTGAGAGTAAGATGAAAAGATGAACATCACTGTCATGCCTGTACATTGAATATAAAGCTACAGCAAGTAGCCAGTTAGCTTAGCATGGTATAAAGGCTGGAAACAAGGGAAAAGATTGAGTCTGAATCTGTCCAAAGGTAACAAACCCAAACAAAAATCCAACCAAATCAGCTGCTCTGCTAAAGCTCACTGATTTGCGAGTATCCACTTCTCGGTAGTCTTATGACCAGACCATGATTTTTTTTTCTCTGTCTGATCCCCCATCTGTCTGCACTGTCAGCGGAAAGACAGGTGATGCTCTGTCTCTGAATACTCAGGACTGTCTCTCTTCTTTGTTGCCCTCTGTCTCACTCTTCTGCTCAAGCATGCTGGCGGCCATTTAATGAAATGGTAATCTTATCATGCTGTTGCACGGGTGTTTGTGTGTGTGTGTTTGTGTGTGTGTGTGTTCTTTGATCTGTCTGTCATATGGTCGTACAGCTGTGTACTGACATGATTACAAAGGCCTGACCAGATGTGCTGGCCAGCTGTCCATGAAACAGACTCTGTTTTTGTTTGTGTGTGTGTGTGTGTGTGTGTGTGTGTGTGTGTGTGAAGGATAAGAGGCAGCATATTGTCCTATTGGTGAGGGCAGGTTCAGAAACAACACCACTTCTCACTCAAGTTTTTTAACATCACTGTGGACGTGCTTGTTGTGCCTGCGCGAGTGCGTCTTAGAACGTAAGCAAGAATACGATTGGCTTAAAACATTGGCTCCATTCAGCACTTCCCACTTCACTGACACTTGAGCCCACAAGGGAAATGTTTGTGTGTGTTTGCGATAGAGACAGAGAACGTGGCTGCAGTCCATATATGGTCATGTAGTTTGGTTAGAGCCAGTGCGTTTGCTACAGAATGAATCAGAGTGCTGTTACATCAGAGGTACGGGCAGGCGGGATGGATCACTTGCACTCCTATTGGAACACACACTTCCGTTTGTGCATGTGTGTGTATGTGTGTGTGTGAGAGAGAGGAATGACAAAAACACACATACTCAGATGGCCTACTTTTCAGCAACATGGGGATGTAAGGACTATTATGCAGCAGTGCGGGCGGGTAGTGCAGAGACATGGTGTGAATGAATGGGAATAGATGGACAGAAAAGGGGAAGTCACTCCCATGTACAGTACTACACCTCAACTTATTCACACTGTCAGATCTGATCATAAATATGACTGTATACTCATGACAGAGAAGAAGTGAAGTTCTCTGATACTGCTGTAAAATTGTTGCAGTTTTGGGATATTTCTCAAAGTTTTATTCAGGTCAGCAATCATAATCTTTTGTCAGAATCAATTGAAAACCATGTGTAAATCAGGGGCAAAAAATTGCTGTTGAGCCCTGATTGACCCTCCACAAACACACATATATATTCAGGAAAATCTGCAAAGTAGGCGCAATATAAATTTTTTTTGACCAATGACTGCTAAGTGGGGGAAATCAAAAATGGGAAGGTCATCAGTCCTAGCGAGCCAGCTACCCACTGTCTCATGCACTCTGCGGGAGTTAGTCCCTGAAGTTCCCTTAGAAAAGCTCAGCTGAGTGACTGTGTACTGCTCTTTAACGGAGGTGGGGCAGTAAACCAGATGTACATTTGCCAAACCAACCAACATATGCTCATACAAAGATACATATGATATCTAACTAATACGTGGCAAACATCGTAGCGCCTCTGCCGGTTAAGTTTGGTGTAGGAAAAGCAACTTGGATAAGTGACGTCACATTACGTACTTAACATAAAGTTATGTACTTAATGTGATGTGACGAATCTTAAGATAAGTTCACTTGTGGGCCTTTTCCGCTTTAACTTTTGGCCGCGCTGAGACAAGCCATGCCATGCTGGTTTACATTTCCATTGTCAGTTTTGACCTTCTTCTTGGTTTCACACGGCACAGAAACACCTGTCTCGGGGGGAAAATCCTATGTTTGTTTGACCCATCCACCTCCCCAACCTCTCTCCCTACGCCCACTTGCACTCTTTATACTACTTTCTTCTTTACTCCCGTCATTGCATTGGTCACATGATCACAGCCTTCACAATTATGTGGGTTATACATGAATTACTAGCTCATGATTACGTGGGTTATATACGAATTCTGGTGCATTACTTTCGTAGGTATTGATGTAAACTGTGCATTAGAAGAGCCCCAACCAACCAGTTTTCATCCCTGAGGTCTTTTGTCTCGCAAAACCTAAAAACACTGTTTGAAAACACTTCAGAGAAAGCTTTTATCTCATCTTTGTGTTGCTTGTGTTGCTTTTCTTCTTCTTTGCCTCATTGTGGTCCACAACATGAAGTTATTATGCTTAGCTGATATATGAAATTACCAAAAGCCAAGTGATACCAAGAATGTTTTGGTGCCATTGAGGGTCTGGGGGCCAGTAGCAGTTGCCCATTTTACTTGGTTGTTAAACAAGCTTTAAGATACTGTCTGGATAAGATTTTTGATTCCTGTCTGTGCAATGCATGATGGTAGTTAGCTTCTGAGTCAGTAACTACTGATTGTACATTACACTTTAGGATAAACTGTGGGATAATTTTAGCCCACTGTATAGTATAACAATTATGACGAAAGATTCAGACAACACTACAAAAATACAAACTGTATGCAGTGGTGTACAATGCAGTGAGTGGTGAACGAACACTTTTGGCCACATGCTAATCAGTCTCACAACAGGTGTTTTGCGTTTGACAGTTTTTTCCGTGTTTGAAGCTGTGTGAATTATATAGTTTACATTCATTCATTTACGTGAAAACAGCTCCATCTTTGCCATGTGTAAAAGATTAATAAACAATATCAAATTCGCCTTTGTGACTCCTAATTAAGTCGGCTTTCTATTATTATTCATGTAAGATTTCTGGTGTTCTTGTCGTTTGTACACAGCACCAACTTTAAAATCCTGTTTAATAATCAGACCTACCACAGAGAAAAGGTTTTTATATAATTGGTCATTTTTCTCCTCTTTTTTTCAGGAACATTTCAAGGCCAGTGGGTTGGTGGGATGCGGCACGGCTACGGAGTTCGTCAGAGCGTCCCATACGGGATGGCGGCCGTCATCCGCTCCCCGCTCCGTACCTCCATAAACTCTCTCCGCTCTGGTTCGGAGCACAGCAATGGTACAGCTCTGCTGGACCGGACCGGGGCGGTGGTTCCTGGTCCTCCTCCTGTTCCTGGCACTTTGACCACCAGCGTCTCCATGTGCAGTACGGGCAGCAGCGGCAGCAGCCCTGCTGTGTCTCGTGGAGGTTTTGTGCTTACGGCACACAGCGAGGCTGAGCTGCTGAAGGGGAAGAGAAAAGGAGGACTCTTCCGGAGGTCCATCCTGTCCGGACTCAAGCTGAGGAAGTCCGAGTCCAGGAGCTCTCTGGCCTCCCAGAGGTCAAAACAGAGCTCGTTCAGAAGCGAGGCTGGGATGAGTACTGTATCCTCTGCTGCATCTGATATCAACTCCACTATCAGGTAATAAAAGGAGTAAATAATGGAGGGGGTGGGCAATTTCTACTGCAGGCCAGGTAGAGGTATGCTCATTGGTGTAGTGGTATACACAGATATACAGGGTATACCCACCTTTTTTTCTGGTTGTTTACAGTATACAAACATATCAGCCAGGCTTGGTTTTAAAATTAGACCCAGTACCCAAGGAAGTACATCCATACTGGATAATTCCACACCTCACAATTTATGTCCAATTCCAACATTCAGTGCTAAGTCAGGAAGTAAAGTCGGAATTTGATGCAGGAGACTGAAGTTTGCTTCCTGTCCAGCCCAGTCACCAGAGGAAAATGTTCACATTGTACATTTCTGCAAACCACGTTATATTTGTACATTTCATTGACTACATAGCATATCAGCATTTCTAGAGCAATATATGAGCTAATTTTGCCAACTGGAGGTGGAGGTGATGGTGGATAATGTAACGTGGGTGTTGTAAGCCATAACATGACCTTCTCTGAACCATATCCACGAAAAAATTATGTACAAATGTAACATACCCTTGGTTTGCAGAAATGTACAATGTGAACATTTTTCCTGGTGATGGCTATGCTGTCTAAAACCCACAATGAATGTCTACCTTTTTACTTATTGTAATTATGATCTTTCTGAAACCAATTTCCATGCACAGCTTATGTAAAAATTGAGAATTCACAAAATGCTGGCACTAAACATAAACATAAACATAATCCCGTTTTTTTTGCCAAATTGTCCAATATTGAGGCTGATGTCTGCCAATAAGGTTGTGTGTTGAAATACACAAAATTAATTATTAAAATAAATTTTCACATCATATTTCAAAACCACACCCTTTCTCGCTAAGGTCAACAACTTTCCTTGGTTCATCTTTTACTCTGCATTCGTCTAATATTGGGGCGACCCATCAAACCCTTCCTCAGGCCTCCCAGTATCCTGTTTTACATAGAAACATGTCAAAGCAATTTCAGTGCCACTGCACTGACTGACTCTGCACTGCACTGAAAATGAATGAAGAGGGCAACAGTTAAATAATTGGAGAGTTCAGAGAAAAGAGTGTGTTATAGTAACTCTGTAATGAGGTAATGAAATGAATGAAAGAATGGAGAAAGGTGGAGTGAGAGGACAAGGAGGGATGACGTACTTAAAAAGGTAACCGTCCCTCATCTGAAGGACACCAAGGCTACAACAAGCACCTGTCCTACTTAAGTGTCTTCAAAATGGATTGGCATGAGGTTCAAAGTGACCTATAGGTCAAAAGGTCAGTTTACTGTTCAGCTAGCCTGATAAAAAGTTTACATTGTGTTTCTTAGTGATAAGCCAGTTATCGTCGTCTCTCTCTGCTCCGCTGTTGTCCACTCTGTTTTCTCTTTATTGTTCTATGAGCAATCATATTGGACACACTGGCTCAGAGTCAGTCAAAGAGCGGACATGCTGCTGGGTACTGCCTGTTTCATTCATCCTGTAAACAGTAGCATCTTTAACTCGAATGCAGTGAATCAACTGTGTACCACTGGAAACACTGGAAAATTCCAAGTACTCTGGATTGAGGTGGCTTATTTTTAAAGGCACGAATTACTAGACGACAAGAGTAAACAGCCCTTAACCCTGTTTGTTGGCAAAGTGGCTGACAGGAGCTTATCAGGTCTGATTAATTATTGGCAAGGCTGATAAGGAGAGAAACTTCTAGTGTTTTTTCCATTCTACTGCTGTAAAAATGCACAAAAAGCCTCTGTGAGGGCTCATGCATGCATGCAAGATAAAGACAACATTTATTATTTATGTGTATGTAATGTATTGCAATTAATCAATTATTTACTGATGTGTTAGATATTCTTATCATTTGAGCATATTATAGCAATAAACCTTACGCTGGGCTGGTGTAAACGAACTAAAAGGAAATAGAGATTTAATTAATGGGCCGGAGGAGGCAAGATGAATACAAGCCTTTGTCAAGCCTAGTTCTTTATTGTTCCCTACCAACCTCAGAAAGACTGTACAGTGGCTGACCATAAGGAAGTGATATATCAGGACTGGTATCATATGAATAGACTGGGACAAGTGAATAGAATGAAATATATGTTAAGCATTGTTACTGTATCGACTGTTGTCAGGTTCTTGGGATGTATATATTCCCTAAGACATCCAGCACACTATATTGTTATTAAACGAACACTGGTCTTCAGGGTGAAAGTCCGCAGTTTGTTTGACCAATTCACCTGCTCTACTGCCTGCCCCATACACTATGATAGCTGCTCGGAGCCTCAAGAAATGCTGCCGCCCAGTGTGACTAATACCACCACTAAAGGGTACCCCAGTGCGTCCTTATTTGACGAGTTGATCTTTGATTTTAATAGTTGTTTCTGGATGTTTTGCACAAACTTAAGTTATTCAGAATAGTTTAAAATTTGTGAAGTGCCCTTATTTTCTTCCTTTCCAAGCAAAGGATGTTTTCAATTTAATATCTGTGTGATAACTGTCGACTTGAGTAAGGTCATTGATAACCTAGCTTAGCACAAAATTGTAAACAGAAGAAAAGAGCAAGCTGGGCTCTGTCCACAGCCTCTACCACCACCTTCATTTATATATTGTATCTCATTTATTTGACACAAAGAGAAATATACAATAGATAGATTGTTGAACTTTAGAGTTGGTGGTAATCTTATTTTTCAATTTCAGACAGAAGCCTCGGGCTAGCTGTTTCCCCCTGCTTCCAGTTTTTGTGCTAAGCTAAGCTAAGCTAACTACTTCCTGATTCCAGCTTTATGCTTAATGCACAGAGATGAGATTAAAATCATTGCCACTGGTGCACAGCACTCCTGTTACATTATAGTAGAGCTCTCAAAGCTTACCTGCCAACCAAACCTCTCTTCTTCTTGTCAAAGTTATGTGTAGGATTACTGATTTAACACACCCTCTAAACCAATGTGACCTTTCATTTTTCCAGTCTTGGAGATGCAGACGCAGAGTTGGCCGTTGCAGATGATGATGTGGACGCCACGGCAACAGAGACCTACTGCGGGGAGTGGAAGAATGACAAGCGGACTGGATTTGGTGTGAGTCGGCGGTCTGACGGGCTGCAGTACGAGGGGGAGTGGCTTAGCAACAAACGCCACGGCTACGGCTGCACCACATTTCCTGATGGCACAAAAGAGGAAGGGAAGTACAAACAGAATATCCTGGTGAGCGGCAAAAGGAAGAACCTGATCCCCCTCCGGGCCAGTAAGATCAGAGAGAAGGTGGACAGAGCCGTGGAGGGAGCACAAAAAGCAGCTGACATTGCCAGGCAGAAGGCTGAGATCGCTCTGTCCAGGTAGGGGCTTTATGATGGTTTGTCGATGAGTCTGTGCAGCTGTCTGTCTTGTCTTTGTCATTTCCTTCCAGTCCTTTGGTTGAAACAGAAGGCCACCCAGGTTAGAGGTGGTTTGTGTGTATACACTGGTTAGATCATGGTTAATGTTTAATCTGAACTGACGAAGGCCTTAAAGTCCCTGAAACCTACTTTCTCAATCAGATTCTGAATCGGAGGGATGGGCTTCTATAGACATGCTAACATCCTGCAAAAGTTAGACTGATTTTGTTTATTTTACATGAGACATTTCTTTGTTTGGGTTTGTCTGTTTATCTGTTTTTACTGGTCTGAAGAAGGTGGAGCTCACTTGAAAAGAAGCATGTAATGTACTTCTGCACACCTGCAGAAAATGGGATGACAGTCTGGGGATTGATTGCTTTTGTTTCCAGCGTTGTCTATCAAGCCAGCTACCTAGCTACAGTGATGCTCTTGCTCAGGTTAGAAAAAGTCAATGAACTACATCATTTGAATCTTTTAACTGAACTGAACGAACTCATTCAAATGAGCAAAGTGATTTGTAATTTCCAGCTCTAATTTCCATTCCTCACCTTTCATCTCACTCTCTGCCTTCTGTCTTATCTCGCTGTCTTTGTGTCTTACCAGTGTCCACCCCCTGCTGATGTCTCCATGTGTCTGAATCACTGGGGGAGTTGGCTCAACATGTTAACACTTGCGGATGGCCCCATTCCGCATTATAATTGAGATCAATGACAGATTAAGAACAGGATTAAGGTTAAGGTGAAAGTAGGGTTAAGGAGGTTATGGTACAAGTGAAACAGCAAGCGAAGCGAGACCGCCAGGAGCTGTTAAGACTCTGATGAAGCTGCTCTGCTGAATGGAAATGAGAGCCTGCTCTCATTATAACTCTGCTCATTGAACTAAAACAATGAGCACAGTTGGGGTTGTGATGTTAATGGGTGTGTCCTGACCTTCTTTACGGCCGCTAGAAACTTTTGGACAGGAATGTAAAGCAACAATTTTTGTTTTTCAGCTCAGGACTCAGAAATTAATTAGCTGTCCTGGGACCTGTTGTCATGGATACACATCGATACTCTTGTCATGTGGGGACCAATCAGAAGTAGGCCTATGACCCATTTTGGTCCCAGACCTTGTTGTTTTAAGGAACCAGGTTACAGGGCCGTGTCAGTTCAGTCAGTTCAGTGTGCTTGCCGTTAACCCAAGGTTTGAATAAGGAAATTTAACAAGTGTCAGGGTGAACATTTGGATAATGAGTTCAATCCAGGGATACAAACTGAGCAAGCAATTTGGCTGCAAGTTTCACAGGAATCCCATTCCACAGTTAAATCTATATCCGCTAAAAGATGGTTCGCCTGAGCCAGTTCTGAAAAGTAATATAGGAGGTCACAAGTTGGATGTTTCTTCCTACGCCAATGACTGTAGTGGAATTTAAACAGTATTTCCCTGATACCATAGCAACAACATTGAGTATCTAAAATGTGAGAAAAGTGACTTGATAAGATGTAATTTAATACATAGTTTCGAACCTAGAGGATAGAGAGCCATGTTTGTGAATAGACAGTCAGTTTAATATTCTGGAAAGTGAAAGAGTGGCTGGGTTGAATCAGTGGTCGGTATGAGAAAGAACATGAAGTCCAGCACACACAGCTGGTATTAACAATGTAGAATTTGTGCATCCACAAAAAGAAATAGTTTGACATTTGGGAAATACACTTCACTTTATTTGTTATGTCGTTTGTCGTCATGGACATTACTTTAAAGGTGTAGTGTGTAGGATTTAGTGGCATCTAGCAGTGAGGTTGCAGATTGGAACCAACTGAAACTTCTCCCGTGTGCCAAGAGAGCAGGAGAACCACCGTGGCTGACATAAAAAAGTGAAAAAGTGAATAGCCCACATCTAGAGCCAGTGTTTGGTTTGTCCATTCTACTGTAGAAACAACATGGCGGACTCTGTGGAAATGGACCGTCTCAGTATGTAGATATAAACAGCTCATTGTACGGAAACCCAATGATTTGCGCGTTCCAGGCGTGTTTTTACAACCTTCTACCTGTGAAAGTGCACTGGAACGGCAGTCAAACCCGTAACTTACCACCCGTGAACTCGTACCAGATTGATGTACTCCCAGTTACGCTTTCTGACGTCACACAGCCCTCTAAACCAATTACCTTACTCCTCTAAACAACAATGGCAGCCCTATGGATGCGGTGTTGATGCAGGTGATACACGGTGAGAAACAGACATAAAAAAACCCTAATGTTAACGCATTATTGGCAGCCGCTCTAACAGCTGGTTTACAGAATAAATCAATACAAAATATGTTTCCAAACACACAGATAACGTAAAATAAAAAGTATAATAGCATCTGTGACCTTATGCGCCATTTCTCCTCCTCCGTTTCATTCAAATGTGGAAGAAACCGGCACCTTTAGTGATAGAAGTGATCATAAACAAACATAAACCCCGCACGGTCCGCCATGTTGCTTTGACAGTTTGGCGTGACTTGCCTGGAACGCTATGAAGTCGTGAGTCGTGACTTGAAGTAGTGACTTAGGGGAACGTAGCATTAGTTTCAGGTGATTATGCATTAATTAATTAATTAATTAATTAATTAATTAATGCATTAAACTAAAGGATTGATTAGGAATCATCATATAATGGCAAAAAGTCATTTTATTTTAGAGTTTGTGTTCCCTTCTGGCTTGTAAATCAGATCTCATCGGATTTTTTTCTCCATTTTTTAATTTGGAGTACATGTCTCCATTTATTCCCACTGTGCAAAAATGAGTCCAAATACTGCGAAAATCACCGCTGTCATCTTGCACTGGTGACGTCATTTTGAGCCAGAGTTTGTGTAGTAGCGAGTGAGAAGTGGAGCCGCTGTATTGCGTTCCCGCCCATACATCCATTAGACCCAACCATGAGCAGCTCCATTGATTATGAGCACACAGCAACTGACACACAAATGTAAATTGATGTCAAACCTCCTTTTTATAGCATCAAATAACTAATTAAAACCCAACTTATCAGAAAATGAAAACTTGAGCATACATCAATGCCATAACAACAACCTAAAATGACATAAACTCTCTTTTTTTTTTTTGATGTGTACTTTGATGTTTTAGTCTTGCCTATCTCTCATTTGCAAACATGGAGGGGGTGGGGTGTATGACCTGTGCTGCAGCCAGCCACCAGGGGGCGATCGAGATGTTTTGGCCTCAATTTTGGGGAGCTGCTGTCCATCTTGGTGCTAACTCTGTCAGATCTCTGTAGAACTGTCAGATCTTGTTTCATGCAACTCACGGTATATGTGACTTGTATGTTAACACACAAAAGTGGAATGCTGCAGTGTTGCAGTCACAATAATGAACGCAAGTTCAACCAGTCCCCTTGCATTCTGGTTGCAATTTTGCCTAATCACTGCAACTTTTACTGCAAATTTGACTATTCAAAGCAGGTAAAGTCTCATGTCATTGTAGATTGCGCGCATTGGACGACTGCTGCAGGAGTGTGAGCTCTGTGCCTGGGACACACAAACAGTGACAGGGCTAACTGTTAGTATCACACAGCTAATGGTACCCAATGGTTATAAATGGGTTTAGAAACAGAGTCAAGCCATTTTGTTATCAGTGTAAGATTGTTTGGATTGTTAAATGGCTCCATGTTTGATGTTAGCCGCTGCTGCTGCTGCTGCTGCTGCTGTGTTAACTTGTGCTATGTAACTAGGCAGAGAGAGCAGGAGAGCAGCTCAAGGAGATGGTCCTCCAGTGCTGCATTGAACAGCAGCAACAGCTGATCATTGCCAATGCTCATAATAAAAGGCTCCAAATCCGAGACAGCATTACCACTATTTCTGCAAATTTCATGTGCCTCCACAATTTCATTGCAAACAAACAAACACATTGCCACATAGAAATGTTGCTGTGAAATCTGACATTTAAGGCTGCAACGATCCCAAAAACAGCCCACAAAATCCCTGAGGGACTTGCAGGTACTGTGACTTAAGTGTTATCTAAGAGGACACCTAGCTTTGCAGTGCCAGCACAAGTTTTCCCTCTATTAGGTTATGTTGTACAACAGATGTGCGGTCCTGCAAAGGAAAGATATGAGCGATGATTGGGATAAATGGCTGCAGAGTGAAAGCAGCCTCAGACAGCGGGTTAGTGACACTGAGTTTGTGAATGAGCCAGTGGTCTAAAAAGGGTTAGGTTTACTATCTGATAAGCAGCTGACCTTGAAACAGATCAATAATGAAACACACTGACATCATGGTCAATAACTATAACTTACATGTATGTACAGTATAGTATGTATATATCCTCGTGTTTGCATGTGTTCAAGAGTAGATGTCCTGTATTCTACAAGTGTCAAGACTTAGATGGACAAGCGTGTTTAGGGGATAGAGAAAACACAAAGAGTGTGACAAAGACATGGTTTGAGACAGAAAAGAGAGAGATGAAGAGACGGAAAAGTTGGAGTTAGAGAGAAAAGACAATAACAAAGTGAGAAAGAAAAAGAAAGAGAGAGTGAGAGAGATTTCCGCATTATGCCAACAATGCTGGCAGGCAGCCTGAGAGAGAGCAGAGAGGCTGAACTAGAGGCGTATACACACACACACACACACACACACACACACACACACAAGCAAGAGAATACATGAGGTGAATCACTAAAGATCAAATCCTATTAGTCCTGATGACAGTCTTCTGCTGAGGCCAGTATGACCACAGCCTGCTACAGCTGCTCACCTAACTCATCTCACACTGTTGATAAGTCACGCAGAAAGAGAAAGAAAGAAATGATTACAAAATTAAAGTTCACATCAGTCACTGGGTTGTCCGATATAACAGTAATTAGATCTCCTCTCTCTTGTATGATGGTACATGTTTAAAGGAATAGTTCAGTCGATGGTGGTCAGCACACTGCCAGTTTGGAGAAGAAGACTGGAGTCAGACACAGAAGCTAACCAATGTGTTGCTGTGGATGCCAATAACATATTTTTAAGCCACATAAAAGGGTCCCACCTAAAACAGTAAATATCAGTTTAAGTGTACGCTATATTGAGAGTATTTTAATTGCTTTACCTTTCTGTAAGACAGCCTGATCCAGTGGGAAAGCAGTTAAAGGCTTCAGTTCCCCATCTATGCTCTCCTCAAAGCCACCAGACTCCATTGACAAAAACAGCAATTTTGGCTTGCTGAGCATGGGAGCTACTGGTCTACTGCTGTCTCGATCAGTTAGTTTGTGTTATTGTGTGACTTTAGTGAATCTGAACTAACCATTTTAATCCCCAAAGTCACACAATAACACAAACAAATTAACTAATCGAGGCAGACGATAGATAGATAGATAGATAGATAGATAGATAGATAGATAGATAGATAGATAGATAGATAGACGTAGACCAGCTGCTCCTGCGTCCAGGGATGTTAAATCACTGTTTTTCTCACTGGAGTCTGGATTTTAAGAGAGTGATAAAAAAGCAGTTAAAATACTCCCAGTATAGTGTACACAAAAACTGGTATTGATGTTTTATTGCTGGCCCCTCCACAGCAGGACATTGCTTTGCTTCTTTGGCAATACTCCTGCCTGTTTCTCAAAAGTGGGGGCATACCAACTGCCATCAACTGTAGGTATAACATTGACTATGGATAAGTACCTCATACAGCCCTACTTAAAAAAAAATCAGAACTATCCCTTTAAGTTGCAAGACTTGCAATTAACAGGTCATATACAATGGAGACAGCAAGCATAGCTAGAAACACCAAAACTGTAACATGTGAGCCTAATGCTAACATAAGCAATGTGAATGGCTGGATAGAGTGGCAAACAATCTATATTGTTAGGCTGTATCTAAAGCAGACTGTCAATTTGAATATAGTGTAACATCAGTGCTTTCACAGTGTGAGCCAGTCAGCAAATGTAAAATCATAATATCCCTCACAGTTTTCAACAAAGCATCATGGCTGAGCAAAGTCAAGTATCCTGTTTTAAAAGGTGTCAAAATTCCCTGTGGAAGAAGAATATGAACAGTTACACTCTGATGAGGAGAGTTAACTTCAGACATGAGTCTATAATAGAGTATATAAAGAGTTTATAGGTGTGATTTCTCCTCACCATACTAATAGAGGAAATAGGTAGTAATATAGATGGAATATAATAAATGGGTAAAATAAGATGAAGCAACAAACCTTTCCCACAGAAAAGCATTTGTGGTTTTATGATATGAGATCATAGCCTGAGTGTCAGACTGAAGCTCTCAGAACCTTCAGTCTGACATGGCTTCCATTGAAGGCGATTTACAAGGGGGAGGGAATTTGATTTTTCCCTAACCAATCAGTAAAGATCAACGACTCACCCAGAATCTGACGTCATTAGTATCCATGCCTCCGGGGTGCCGAAAAAAAGCGAGCGTTGCCCGTTTAAAATGTCTCCGTCGTCGTGCACGCCCAGCTGCATTGCCGTTAAATCCAGTTTAGCAGCTTCCTTAATTTGGTCCTCCATTAACGCGAGTAGTGGCGAAATACCTCGATAGCATCGTTAATGTGGTCTGTAGGATCTGTAGTGGTCGCCATTGTTGCTATCCTCACCAGTTACTCACCGGCGTACAGCTTGACATCAGTGTGGCACTGATTGGCTAATCGCTAGACCCCCGGCGTTCATTGGTCCGTCCATCGTTTGGACGAGATAAATCGCAAATTCATTGAAGTATGCCAGACCAGTAATGCAAGCCTACTTAGTTGAGTGGGCGGGGTCTATGGTCTGGAACCAGGCTAATGAGATCATATTCCTTTGTAAAACACAACTTCAGTAAAATGTATCAGAAAGACGCTGGACAGATGTAGAGTTTTTGTTGGAATAAATATCGGATTAATCATGATTTAAATGTCTTAACAATGTTAGAATTTCATGTTGTTTGTCAGCTAACATTTACATTTTGCAGATGTAGGGGTTTGTTCTTCACACCTTATGACTAAATATCATTACTGTACGTTGAGAGGATTTTGGCATTTGGACATTTGGAAGACGCTGAATTTTGGTTACCTGCTATTATTAACATCTGTCGTCAGTGTTCTACCTCAAATAAATCTTGGCATCCTGACACTGAAGTTTGGTCAACCGAAGTCACAACCTAAGTTCAACCAAATATAAACGTCTAACAACATTGTTAGCCAGCTGAGTTTGTGGTCATTTTGTGTCTCCTTGTGTTTTTTGTTTGTTTGTTTTTTTGTCTCTTTTTGGTAATTTTCACTTTTTTTTATCGTTTTGCGTCTCTTGGTGGTCATTTTGAATCTTCTCTTGGTCTGCACTTGTTAATTTGACATTTAACATTTCGTGAATGAAAACCAAGGGGCACCCTGACACCTCAGGCCCCTGGGCCTGTGCCTGGTAGACTCGTTCAGTAATCCTAAACCTCTTCCTCTCAAGATAAATGAAATGCTATACATGAACTGTATCTGTCCCCTTTCTTGGCAAGTTTTTGTAGATGAGGAAATTATTTCAAGTTTCATCCTTTTGATTAGCACAGGGATTGGTCCTATGTGTTTGTGAGAGTGTTTGTAAGACAATTTTAGAGCTGTTGGAGGGCATATTTTTGCTGTTTTGGTGGAGGCTAGCCAGTTCCCACTGCTTCCTGTCTTTGTGCTAAGCTAGGCACAAAGAATGATGAACTTATAATTACGATGTATTTTTTCAAAGGTAGTACCTCATACATTTTAGTATACCTATCATGAATGTCAAAAAAAGTATAATACTTTTATATAATTAATGAATGCCACATGCGGTATTGCAATGAAAAAATCCCCTGCAGCCCAAAAAGCATTTTTCCCATAGGCCACCAATGTAAAAGACAAGTCTGTAAAATTGTTGACAGGACACTTCAAACTATGGTAGTAACAAAGATAATCACCATAGCATTTATTTGACAGTTATTAGTATTTCTAGATGTACAACCGCATTTCCCATACCCTCTGGTAAGGTAGTCTGCTTTGTTTACAGTAATTATACTAATGCCCTCTAATTAACATGCCAGCAATTTATTGATATGAATATATTTCAAACCTTATTATTCATTAGTTTCACCAGGCTGTCAGTTGACTTTGGTTTACATCTGTCTCTCTGCCTCTCAGTGGCTTTCTGTCTGTCTGGGGGCAGTTTAACTGGCTTTGTTTTTTCTGATATCCCCCTGAAATTTTTCCTTGAAATCCATTTAAGTTAAAAAGTTCAGTGGGCTTGAACAATGTTTGACTGAATCACACAAATTTGGGCCCACAGGTGGATCTGGCAGGGTTACGATGTTATAAAAAAAAATTAAAGTAAAGACACGCAAGCAGATCATGCAGGCCTCAGCTTATGTATGCTGAGGAGGATTGTGCTCGGATATTTGGAGGGCATGAGCTCATGCACAAGGGGGGCTTAAATTATTTTTGGGGAGGGACAGAGTGTCCTTGTTTAAAGTAGGGTGCCACTTTCTGCATGCTTAAAGCAGATAAACCACGATCTCAATACAAAAAGTACTTGGATGAGCCTATTTCGTGAAGGCACTCAGAGTGGCAGAGGAGAGACAAGACTCAGAGTCTACAACCATGCTCGCAGCTCTGTGAGGCAAAGCACTGCTGAGGTGCATTCAGCTAAATGCTAACACATCTTAAAGAAGACCTTTTTATGCTCATTTTGATGTTCATACTTGTATTTGGGGTTTCTGGTAAGACATGTTTACATGCTTAAATGGTCAAAAACCACTTTATTTTCCTCATACTGTCTGAAAAGCTCAGTTTAGTGTCTGTGTCTTTAATCCCCCTCCTTAAAAAGCCCAGTCTGCTCTGATTGGTCAGCGTTTCCAGGTCTTTTGCAGCTCTGTTAAACTCTTTTAAACACAATCAGACATTTTCCAGCAGGAATATGATCTGAAAGTGGAGATAAATTAGCAACATCTGCAACCAAGATTGTTTCCCTGATGTTAGCATGTGGCTACATGTAGCAGTGTAGGCTTTGTAATGTAAACGGGAACTGTGCATTGGTTCGACAGCCCATTGGTTCGACATCCCATTGTTCCGACCATATTAAACTCATTGTTCAGAAGTCCGTTCCGAAATCATCATGATGCCCTGTGGTTAAGGTCTGGTTAGGTTTAGGCACAAGAACCACTTGGTTAGGGTCAGGAAAAGATCATGGTGTGGGTTAAAATGAAAAAGAAAGTGAAAACACATAAGCCGTGAGCCTGCTCCGCCTCAAGCCGGTCGCGGCGCACCATACGCCCGCCGCGAGCCGTTCAGCACCGCGGACAGTCGGACTAATGGGATGTCGAACCAATGGGCTGTCGAACCAATGACATGGACCCATGTAAACACCTATAGTAGAGTGGAGCAGATGGTCCAGGCTGTCACTACCTGATGTCATCTTGTAGCAAAAGTAAAGAAAACAGTTGGAAACACAGTGTTGGGCAGTAACGCTGTTAGTTTTGGCAGTAACTAATACTCTAACGCGTTAGTTTTTAAATTCAGTAACTCAGTTACCGTTACCAAACGGAGCGTTATTCCGTTATATTTGGCCAGGTGTTCCCTGATGTTCCCTTTCACTAAAATATTTTAGCCCTGAACAATAAAAGATAGTCAAGTCAGATAGAGGTATATGAACAGTTCTTACCAGAGCATCTTAATGAAACACGTCTCTCACCATCTCTGAAGTCACTGTCGACCTGCTGGCCTCACCACAGTGCTGTACATTAAGCGGTAGCGCTTCTGTAGATTTTTAGTCCCAGTAACGTTATATCCGGTGACATAATATCCATTGTTATCCCGAGGAAGCTTTTAGCTCATTTTCCATATTTGTATCCAAGTACCGTAGTTGTATAACGATTAGCTGCCTGACAGCGAGTGACTCCACTGTAGAAGACGGTTGCATGTTTCCTATACCGTTCAATACTGTAGAAGACGGTTGCATGTTTCCTATACCGTTCAATTGTTTTGTCAAGTTGTAGTCTAACAGTGGTTAAACTCCATCCGCTGTCGCTTAGGCGATGTAGCTACGAGCCAATACAGTTAGGAAATGTTTTAGGCTGCAGGGCTGAGTTTCCCAAAACATGATCCTTCTTAGCAACGTTGTCTTCTTTCCCAAAACATGATCCTTCTTAGCAACGTTGTCTTCTTTGTGGCTTAGAAAAGCTACACTGCAAAAAAGAAAAGCACCTAGCGCCCTCTAGCGTCCCCACTCAGTCATCTACAGCCAGGACGTACTCAAAGTATAGATGACACTAGTGCGCATGCGTCAAGGTCATGGCGGGATCGCAAGCTAAGACGAGAGTCCTAAGTCGAGTTTTTTTTTTTTTTTTGAAACTAAAAAGTTACTTTTCACAGTAACACATTACTTTTTGGTTTAAGTAACTGAGTTACTTACTGAGTTACTTTTTAATGAAGTAACTAGTAACGGTAACTAGTTACTATTTTTCAGTAACTAGCACACTGTGGAAACAGAATATTCAGAACAGTCTGAGGCCTGAGGTTTTTGCTCACTGGGATTACTTTCACATACGTTCACCTTATTCTGTGAAACTCTGGCCATGATAATTATGAATATCCATCATTTTAATCTTATATATATATATATACATACATATACATATATATATATATATATATACATATATATATATATATATATATATATATGAAGGAACACATAATATGTCCTCTTAAATCTAAGATTTGTTAATTATCACTTAACGCAAAATACAGCGCCAAATTAAATTTCGCCAAAGTTAATATAATTCATCTTGAGGAGAACATGAAGCTGTGACAGTCCACCTCATGGTTGTTGAGATATTTCAGTAAAAGCCAAAAATGTTGCCCTGCTGGTGGAGAGGAAAATGAGAAAGAGTCATCAGATCATCAGAGTTATTAGATTAATCCTGTGGGGGCCGTGAATGTCTGCACTTTCATCTCAACCTATACAGCAGTTATAGAGTCCAATATAAAGTTCGATTTCTGCAATTGTTCCAAAGCACCAGTCGCCTATAAAAGCCACAGCATGTCTCTTCTGTGACTTGTTACCTTCAATTCAATTCAAAAAATACTTTATTGGTCCCTCAAGGGGCAATTTGAAGGAAGCGAGTTTGCAAACACAAATGCATATGAACAATTCATTGACACACATAAAAACAATCTTCAAAACAAACATGACAATGTTAGAAAGAGTTCAGATTCACCAGGATGAATGGTTGCAATCTGCAGATGGCCAACAATATCCAACGCTACAAAGGCACATTAACACAAAAAGTGTCAAAGTGCATTTATCAATCTGTATAAAGGGTTTACTGACCATGTCTTGTACTGCAGCTAAAGACCTCTGAGTTAAAAATAAAGTCCTTTTCATTTGTTTAAACAGAGGCATCAGTTTAAAGTAGTCATAGAGAACATGTGTAAGGTCTCCGTTCATCTCATGTGCTTTTTCAGGACTTGTTCAGTATTAAAGCTGTAGTAGGTAGAAACTACTAACTTTCTGTCATATTTGCTGAAACTGTCACTACATCCACACAGAAGTACATGAGACAGATAATCAGTGAGAAAAAAAACTCACATTTGGTCACACTTTACAATAAGGTACACAAAAAACTAGTAGTTACTATGTAACTAATGAGGAAAGAATGAGGATCTAACTGTTGGTCAGTGGTCAGTTGCTGAGTAACTCCCAATCAAATGTGATAGGGTAGCTAATCATTAGTTAATAATTAATTAATTGATGATGACTGAGGGTAGTACCTGATTTTTATGTACTTTATTGTAAAGTGTTACTTCACATTCCTCTGCTTCATTTTTGTACTGCAAGACAAAACAAGCAATCAGAGCTGATGAGTCTCTAACGCAGCTGTCAATCATATACAAACACTGCTCATGAACTGTAGTCAAACTGTCAAACTAGGCAGCACTGATCAAATATGAATAAAGATTCTGTTACAGCATTGCTTTTTCTGTCAAATGAGAACATTTGTGATTTGGCCACATATTAGCCAAGCCAAAAACCAAGCACCGCTTACCAGTCAAAGGGAACATTCTCATCTTACAGCTAAACAGTGCACTAAAATATGTTTCTGAAAACATTTGAGGCATGAAATAGGAAACACACTAACACAATCTTGATTGATATTTGATCAGCGCTCCCCAGTTTGACAGTTTGACTGCAGTTCACAAGCAATGATTGACATGATTGACAGCTGCGTTAGAGACTCTTCGTCTCTGATTGGTCTTTTTTACTCACATGTGGTAGATTCTACTATATGTGGTCGAAGCACAAGGAGTAGGAGGAGGAACCAGAGTTTTTTTACAATCTGCCTGGTGTACTTCTCTGTGGATATAGTCTCAGTTTCTGCAAATATGACAGAATGTAATTTTTATAAAAGGTGTGCAAGAGATCTTTGTGTCTTGGCAATATTTTAGACCTGAGGTCATGAACACTTGACAAAGGGATGTAAACCAAAGAAAAAGTAAAAATACTTCCAATTAGAGAGAATGAGATATCTGCACTTCACCTGTTACACTCTAACTTTTCTATTATGCAGTAGATAATGTAGCCAGATTGATGTTGTCTTCCTAGAGCCAGCTGACATTTACACACTTAGAAATGGTCAAAACTCTGAATTTGTACTAGATTTAAAAAACACAATGTTTTTCGGTGTCTGAGATAAGGTTATTGAAACACACGCAGCATAAAGTGTTCATGACACTGCTGAATCGTGTCAGCAGGAGCAGGAAGTAGTGTGCACAATTAACTAATTCGACAAAAGTCGTGATGATCAGATTGTTTGTTTTTCTCGGAAATGGCAGAAACCCAACTTGAGTCTCTTATGATCCAAACTGTGCATACAGTACTGTTGCAGCCTGTTCTTCAAACCAGCTCTTTCCTTGTGGTGCACACACATGCACACACAGAGAAATGTCTAACCCAGATTCAGACAGCAGCATAGCCCAGGACAGGACAGCCTCTCCCTCTCTCTCTCTCTGTGTCCCAGAACAGCAGGGTATTTCCTTGTGGAACACCAGGAGAAACCCTGAGAGGTGAAACACAGTCGCAGGATATTTGCTGCAGAGACTCTTGGAGCTAAATGAAAGCACAATAGCAATCTGGTTCAAGGAGGATGCAGCTCTCATCCAACTTTCCTGGAGTGTATGCACGTTTCTAAATAATGTTCATATGCTGAACATTTATCCAACTTCTTAATGTGGATCCATATCAGGAGGCAGAGAGGTCAAAGGTCAGGCTCGCCTCCAGAACAAATTCCCTGAGCTGGTAGAAATTCTGTGTCAGCTGTCCACGTGCCTGATGTTACAGTTAATCCTGGATTTGTATGTGTGTGTGTGTGTGTGATACTAGGCTGATGTTCCCTGATTACTGTTGTCACATGTGCTGATGTAACTGATGTGGCATCAGGCTACCTGTGATTAGTCGGTACCAGATAAACACACCAGTGACTCACTGTGCTTTGTGGACGGAGCCATTCACTGCAATCCTGTGACCTCGTTTCATCAGCTAGCCTAAAGCCCAGTGCACACTCTCTCTCTCACACACACACTATTAGCAGTGATGCACACCGAACAGTTCTGTTAGATATTCAGGTATGAATCACCCTCATCATCATCATCATCATCAGCTGGTTCAGAGTAATGACGGAGATGATGGAGGAGCTTAGCATGAGTCCTGGATTAGACTTTCTCCCCCTGTCTCTCACCTCACCTCAGTGAATTTGTCTTCCTCTGTGTGTATCTCTTCCATCTACTGTTTGCTTTGGTTTTCCTCTTCTTCGCTGTCCTCCTTTATTTCCCTCGTCCTTTTGGCCTTGATATCCGTGCTCATTCACTCTGTCCTCTTCATGTACCTTTGTCAAAGTGTGGGCCTATGCAATACTTTGGTATAATTGACAGTTTGCTAAACTTCTTCGCTGAAAAGTGTTTGTCCAATCATAGCTTTACAACTGCACGGCAGGCCTGTTAAGCTTTAGGGCATGGTGACACATAAATGAATGCAGGTGGGTGACCATCGCCCACTCAGGCAATATGTGGGTGGTTGCTGGTTGTGACACACACATAAACCTAGCTTACCAGCTAATGTTAGCTAACTTGCTGATAAAAACTGCGAAATATGATATGATACATTTTCCATCTTCTTACCTTCCATGCTTGTCTCCTGACTCACTGCCAGCCAGTCAGCATCTCTCACGTGCAACAGGTTTTATTTTTCATGGCCAGTATCAAACAATATCGGCTGATTAGACAGCAACAGTCAGTGTTTCCTCCACACATACTTGTTTGCTGTTGGTTGAACCAAATGGAACGACTGGTTTCAAAGATGCTCTGCCACAGGAAGTGAATGTTTTATCCTTTGCTCACATTGAATAGAAGTGAATGTGAGGTGAAGATTCAACAATGTTAATCTTGCACGTGTGTGACCGTGCCCTAGGATTTTGCTGCATGTTGAAGCAGTGTGCATTAGAGCTGTAGTTAGTGTAATAATCATTATAAAGTATGTGGGGGGCGTTTTAGAGACCAGTACTGTTTTTATACCAGGCTGTAAACTTGTTTTTTTTCTGCTGTAAAGCTAGGCATTTTAACATGGGGGTCCGTGTGGTTTGACGCTGTTGTGGAGTCAGCCTCAAGTGGCCATTTTAGGTACTGTAGTTTTTGGCACTTCAACATGGCTTCATTTTTCAGTCCTGCAGATTGTGGCTTGAGTGAAACAAATGAACAGTGAAATATAAATCTAACCTCTGAGTTGCCTCTCCGAGAATATTTCTCTAAAGGAAGCATCTGAACTTGGTTCTGTTAGAACAAATAAGATGCTGATTATTATTGTTTTTATCATACTGTAATATTACATGAGAGCTAACCAGTTTTAGTCTTGCAATGCATGAACACTGCTGCTCTGTAACTTCTGTAACGTCCAACCAATAGCCCAATACCCCAAAATATTCAATTTACACTTAGGGAAAAGTAGCTACTGTAATCGTCACCTTGAACCAGCTTGAA
Organism: Epinephelus moara; assembly: GCF_006386435.1. Lineage (NCBI taxonomy): Eukaryota > Metazoa > Chordata > Actinopteri > Perciformes > Serranidae > Epinephelus > Epinephelus moara. The sequence goes on along the minus strand of NC_065525.1, from coordinate 12,948,963 downwards.
CCAGCATATATTTGGTATTTTTATATGCTAGGAATGGCAATGTCAGTCTGTTGGTTGGCCTGCCACTTTGGTCCAGATTGAAATATGTCCACAACTTTGGGATGATTTTCATGAAATATCATACAGATGTTCATTGTTTCCAGAGGATAAAACCTAATTACTCTGGTGATTGGCTGACTTTTCCTCTAATGCCACCATGAGGTGAGCATTTTAACTGTTAATGCCGGAGGAAATGGCCCTTAAAATCACAGTAAAATCATTTTTTCTCATAAATCCCGTTCCGTGGTGTCATAAAGAAGACATTGCTGCTTGCCCCCTTTCCTTTTTCTTTAATGTAGAGGTTGTCAATCTTTAGAGCACTGCTATAATTACGCTGTCTCACAATTAATCTGGTAATGATTCATTGATGTTGAATATGTAACACCTTTTAACTCCATCTTCTTTCTTTTCAGTCTCTCCCCGTGCCACTCTCCATTACACCCTCTGTACCTTTCTTTGTCACACACTCTCTTACCTCCTCATCACCTCCATTCATCTCTTGTTCCTCTCTCTCTTCTTGCCCTCCATCATCAACTCTTTTTTCTTTTGGACAGGATGTTCTGTTGTATCATCAAGACCCCATTGAACAGGCATCTCTTTTCTTTCCTGGCAGTTGATTCATCCTTAAACAGGTTGTTCGCGGGGAGAACGGAAGTGAGACAGGAAATTGTGGAGGAAAGGATAAGAGAGAGAGAGACAGAGGCTGTGTTCAAAATAGCATACTAGCACACTGCATACTCCATACTCAATCTGTATTTACTGCATACTGCATATTTAATTAATGATTCTATACTATGATCACCAAAGCATTCACACTGAAATATACTGAAGCAATACATCTTCTCTGCATGGCACGACTGTATCGATCATGACGTTACCTGTCCAACCTATTGTTGAATGAAAACTGGCTGCGTTTACATGCACAAAATATTCCAGTTTTTGCACTTATTCCGAAAATGAGAATATTCTTACCATGCTGTATACATGGATAATGAAAATGAATATTCCACTGATATTCCTGTTTACAAACAGCCGTGTATACTCTGATTAATGTGCCATAACGTGTCATTCATCACTTCAAATATGGAGAAGTAGAACCGCTTGTGTCTTTTCATTTTTGTTACAAAATAGGATTTTTTCATAGTTACCCACTAGTGGTGGACTTGTTTGACCATATGAACGCAGCCTTCCTTTTTCATTTCTTCACACACCTTCTTGAAAAAGTTGGTGTTGCAACATTTGCGCATATCCAAAAACCTGTTGATATCAAAGTCTTTCATAATGTTTAAAGTAGGTATGTTTCTTCTCCAGACCACAGATGTGGGCTTTTCTTTTGGGCATGCATCTCTACCCCAGCATTGCAAACTGTTGGCAAGTTGGTTTGTGTACAACCCATAAATAACAATGCACAGCTCTGTCTGCAAACAGACAAGAGGCAGTGTGTCACAAACTGCAGTAAAAACCCCAGCTGAGACATCTGAATCTGGATATGCTGTATACATGTTCAAAGAATGCTCCTAAAACCTGAATGATACTGACATATCTCACATGTCTTATGCCTAATTTGGAAAATTCAAATGGAATATGCTGTTTACAAATTGAGAATATTGTCATATTCCGAATAATAGTGGCATATTAGTGTGCATGTAAACATAATTAATGTTTATCACAAATGTAAATCAACATAATTCCTCCCCTGAATTTAATGTTTTTCAGTATTATTTTAGTGTTAAATATGTTTTCTATGATATATTTATGGACTACTGAAAGGGCCTACTGGGCATAAGCCCAGGGGCCAAAAGTGTAAGGGGGCCCCCCCTGGCCTTCATCTGCAAAATGTCACTCAAATTAACACATACTGACCAGGAAGAGGCTGAAAATGACCACAAAGAGATGCAAAGGAGCTCCAAAGAGACACAAAATAACTACAAAATGGGGCAAGACAACCACAAAGATACAAAACTACAAAAAGATGAATTACCATGCAAAACAAAGAGACAAAAAGATGAAAAACAATGACACAGAAAGAGGTTAAACAATATAAAGTCTGTGTATCCTGCTCTTATGTAGAAGAGGTGGGGGGACCTTTGCATATCTATGCCCAGGGGCCCATTGTGGGATAATCTGCCCCTGAGTATATATGTGAGCTCCACATTTCCTCTTAACTGTACCTTAAAGTTACCTGTCATCATTCGTAACAATTTATCCAATTGTTAATTATTAATACTGTCTGTTTTGCAGTTCACCATCGGACAGTCTAAAGACCTGCAATGCATTTCAGGATGGCTGAATAAGCTCACGTCTCATACTCTAGTGTACATCTCGGCATTTCTTGCATACACAAAACCACATACTAAGCAGTTAGAATGCACTGCATACTCAATTTTACATTATACTGAGTATGAATAAATTGTTATATGATTTCGATCACAGCCAGAGATTTAAGTATTTGTGTTGTGGTGTAAAGGTGAGAGCAGGTTGGGCCAAGAGTTTTCATGGGAAGCAGTTTATTCATGACATTTAGACCTTGTGAAAACCAGACCTTTGTCAAAATTTCTACATGTCATTACGTCACGTTAAACAGTAAGACAGTTTTCTTGTCTCTCCTTACACCTCACCTCCCCCACATCCAACAGGCAACACACATGGTGGTGTTGAGTATACTGTGGGCCTGGCAGAGCAGCGCTGGCAGAGAGTGCAGAGAGGGGCAAAGAGAAACAGAGAGGCAGAGAGGAAAAAAATCAATAGCCATCGACATGCAACACTGCATCAAGACTGTTACTGCCCAGAGAGAGAAAAGGGAGGGATGGAGAGGTTATTTTACACAAGTCAAGAGCCCTTCGAAAGACAGAGAAAGATAGGCGAGTGGAAAGAGAGAGATGGAGGTAAGAAGAGGGTTGTAATTGAGAGAAAAGATCTATTTGATATAACCAGAGAGAAAGAAAGAGAGGGTGGGACAAGAGGCAGATGAAAAGGGGATTGTGATAAAAAGGAAGGAGCAATTAGGAGGAGGCAGAAAAGAACATGGGAAGAAATAAAAGAGAGAGCAAGGGAGATATGAAAAGGCGGCTGTAAATGAGCAGTTAGTGAGATGAAGGAGATGTGAGGAGCCTGACAGGCAGAAGCAGTGAGATGAATTATTTTGTGATAGTAAACACATTTCAAGCAAATGATTATATAGCCTGTAAACAGATGAATACATACCATCTCATCATACTGTAGCGCTGTAATAATTTTCCTCCCATAGCTACTGTGTGAGGTATCATGTATTACATTAAGCTGTTCATGGTCTCGTGTGTTTCTCACCCTCTGGCTCAGATGTCTTTTATAATGAGATTCATCAGACACAACAACACACAATAGAAGCGATAACTCAGATATGAATGAAGGGGCTGATGCTGCATGTTCTTATATTGATAACTGAGAATAAATGATTTATATCGGCTTAAGTTTGCACAATGACAAGGAAAAATGTCTTTAGTGTTACTGGGGACTGGAAACAGTAGGTAAAATACAATGTTTTCTCAGTGTTATACACTGAAATGAATGAAAAGAGTTTCCTTTGTGTCTTTTTAACATGCAGTGGCCCAACACTTGAAGAAAACTCAATCATATAAGTCTAATGTGTTCACTGGTGGCTGTTTTAGATAGTTCACTAATCATATCTTAGCAGCTGCAATTAAGAATAGGAAGGTCATCTTAGGTCATCATAGTTAGCTAGAAACTGTTTAATCAGTATAAAGCATTAACGGCTTCTCGTGACCACTACTGTAGCGTCCGTGTCAATTGAAAATGACAGGTACGTCACTTACTGGTTTGGGCAAAACAAAATAACCCAACCTCCCTAGAAGAAGACAGCTAACATGATGTCAGGCTGAACAAATTAAGTCAAACAAAATGACAATTCAGTCTGATTATTAAGTTACACCCAAAACAAGCTGGCCAATTCTGAAACACAAGCCCTTTTTACACGGAGACTGTGCAATAGGGCCACTACGAAGTCCCTTGTTTATGCCACCTTTGCATTTTTACACATAACTAAACAACGGCAGCATCATCCCCGGCCTCTAGTGTGACATATAATATACATGTCTGCAGCACTTTATTTAACCCCCCCCCCCCAAAAAAACAACATGGCAACATTAACATGGCAATAACAATCATTTACTGTCCCTGTTATGTGGTGGCTGATCTCATCCTCTGCTCGGAGGGTAAGGAGTTCTCGGACCTCATAATTTTCCCACTTTGCGGACATTTTCAGCCGCTGTTTTTCCTCATTGAGTAAGCTGCTAACTGCTATCAGCTGTTTTTTAAATGACCACTGACATGTAGTGTTTTTTGGCGCTGTTACTGCCTCTGATGTGGGCTCATAGGTGAGACAACTCTATCCCCCCTATTCTACGATTGTACTTTTTACACAGAACTGCGAGATGGAATAACAGCATGAAATTCCTGCCTTGAAGAGGCAGTGTAAAAGGGGCTGCAGTTTGCATTTGATGTGTGTCCTACAAAGTGTTTTCAGGTCATTTTCATAAAATTTTCCAGCCGCACTGAAATGTCACAAAAAGGCTACATTTCCTCTTGTTCCTCTCAGAGCTAACATCTGGTGAGGAGTGGTACAGACATTCTGGTTACTCTGCTGAATCTCAGCTCGCTATACCTCTGTTCTGTCAGCCTGTTCTCATTCTCAGGGCGTCAAATATGGCAGCTTGGGGTCTGATTGTGACACACAAAGCACCCTTTAGTGTCTGTATGAGGTGCAGTGGGCTTTTAACTAACTCCAGTATAAATTTATTCAAAGCAATAAGGTAAGCGCGAAAACAATCTGCATAGGGCAGGAAGGAGTCATGGTGGAGGGGGTCAAACAAACATCGAACTTTCACCCAGGAGACTGGTGTCTGTGTTGTGTCTGAAACCAAAAGTCAATGTTGAGTGTTTTTTGTTTTTTTTTAAACTCTTTTAAGAGACATATGTGTCATGTCCCATACACCATGTTACATAATATACTGTACTATTTATTTGAACCCAAACCCTGACGTGTTTTCTAAACCTAAGCAAGTACTTTTGCTGCTTAGAGGGAAAGTAATTTTGGTGACGAAACCTACCTTTGCTGTGAACACAGGAGTTTATTTTGAAAAGACACTATGCATGTAACAAGCAAAAATTGACACAACGTCCCTGAGTGTCCAAAACTGACTACAGAGAGCATCATAGTTGGAAGTGTAGGGTCACTGACCAAGCTGCCATATTTGTTGAGTCGGGGTTAGAACATGTTGGTTCTGTCCCTTCCGCCTCTCTGTTATCAACTACGCTATGCCAAACTCCTGACCTCCAGGTGCTGTTCTTATGTGCATATTTTTCTCTTCTGCCAAAACAATGAAAGGAGCATCAAATAGTGATTTCAAAAAGCTTTGTTTCCAGGTGAGAAAAATATCAGGTTAGTGCAGGTAAACAGAGAGCCTTTAGCCTGTTTAGTGGGCCCGTACTCATGTCCACCCTGTCAGGTTAACTGGTTGTCAGTTGGACAGTAAAGGTTACCAACTTGTCTTTATACTGGTCCCAACAATGTCAACAAGATCAGTTTTGGGATAAATGTGGGGGGGGAAAAATCGATTTACAGTACAGTTCTTCCAACCATGAAAGGCTTGGGTCCAAGTTATCCCATTACCCCATGGGCAACGAACACCAGAGTCCAATACAAAGTTAATAAAGGTGAACTGGTTGCATTCTGAGAGTGTGTGTATTGAATAAACCAAGGCTCAACCACAAATGCCCCTATGTCAGTGAAAACCTGAAATACTGTGCAGCACCGTTGGCACTTTTATTGTTCCAAAGGTCAGTTATTGTGTTTTTTTACCTACAGTATTTCTGGACAGTTTTTTTTTTATTATGTTCTGTTCTTTTGAACAGTAATTTCTTATCTCCTTCCAACCTGCTTTGCTTTCTTCTTAAAGAAATTAGTTCAGGATACTACCACCAATGATTCTGAATGTTAGAAGGTAAAGTTTGATGTATTTATTGTACCCTATACATTCTGTTTCCTGTCTTCTGTGTGTCAGGACGGCTCATGCACAGGGTAAAGCAGAGGCAGCGGTGGCAGCAGCTCAGAAAGCCCAGGAGGAGAGTCGCATGGCGAGGGTCACTGCCAAGCAGTTCTCCCCTTCCTTCCAGCACCCAGGAAACGGTTGGCACACACACTCCCCAAAATCACAACACATGTATTTACTCATATTCCACACATGTCTATAATCCATAAACCCAGCCAGGCAGAAAATATAGGCAGCAACACGTGTGCCTACACATGCGTGAACAAACACACATGTGTGTATGTCTGTGTGGGATGGTGATAAAGGTCAGTGTAAGCCACCCTCCAGCTTTGCGTTTCTGCCTCTGTCACTCACACCTGTACAGCACCGCAGGTAGCCAACCCACTAGAACATGCACTACTCAGTGACACAAACACACACACCCGTGCAGACACACACTGACTATGACACATACTGTAAACTCCCACTAACAGATACCTGAGATGACAGTGATTGTTCTTTTGCCATCTATTCTGCTCTCAGCGGCTGTCTGTTTTTATTGTGAGGATGTTTATGTCAACAAGCATCAGTGGTGACATTTTGTGACATGTTTGTGTTGATATGTTCACCCTGGACATCATCGTGTACCCTTCTTCGCATTTGATCTCAGATAAAAACAAAGGGGCTGTAGAAAAGTTATTAGGGGGAAAGAAGGGGTCAGAGAAGGGAGGGTAGTTTAATTTTTTGGAAAAGCAGGGGCAGTGTTCATTTTATCAACAAAATTTTGACAGTAAGTGACATGCTTATGTTTCAGGGCTAAATTATAACAACAATGTAAATAAAAAAATATTAACAACACAAATTGCGGTGAAATCTCTGCTCATTGCCCTGATGAGTAAAGACAAGACGAAACAGTTGGCTCCGTTCGAGCAGACAGCCTAAGCAAGATCGCAGCAGCCATCTCAAAGTAGTGGCTGTTTTCCTTTGTAATCAATATCATTAGCGATTAGCTTGCCTTGCTCCATTAACGTATTGTTTAAAATTTAACGGAGCCAAGCTAACTTACGGTAAACATCTATTCCTTCTGTTATATTAATCTATTCTCCTTTGAATTCTTATGACTCATAGACAGACACTAACTCATGTGGCTAACATTTAACATAATTCAGTATTCATTTTACTTCCATGTACAGTAAAGTGTATAAACATCATGTTTTCCAGCTAATGCTTGTCTGCCTTCACAACACAATTTACACATTTTCATGACTTCTGAATTATTAATCGGTTCTAAATTTAGCAGAGGACCTCAGTAATAACAGTAATATAAAGTAATAGTAATATAAATAACTTTAGGCATTCCTTTTTTTATGATATAAAAGAAGTACAGTGAGTCAGTTCTTAGCTTAGATGACTTAATACATAGGCCTAGTCAAAGGTTTGTTTGCTTCTCAATGGAACTTTTACAACCAGGAGAAATAACCTTCAGCAGCCTCCATTACACTATCATGTTGATGAAAAGCACAGATGTTTTTTTAACCAAATTTAAACTTTAGGTGACATTTAGTCCAGGTGCTTTGTGGCAAGTAGCAGACACACACGAGCCCCTGATGAAATGACTAAGTTAACTAGCCTTTGAGCAACACTTCAATGGCGACTTAGCAGTAATGTAGCTGGCCATGCTGTTGTGTCACACTTCATAGTGTGAACAACACAGAAGACTAAAACTAAATTTGTAATCATTGTGAAAATGAATACTGAGCAAGGGAGAGTCTGTAAACTTTTTCTCATTTCACTCTTCCATTGGGATATTTATTGTTAAAAATGCTTTAAGATTAAATAGTTACATTACAAAGATGTCTGGCCGTGCCATTAAGGCATTGTGTAGGCTAATTGATTTAATGGACATATTCATCATTTTGGTTTGTCTGCCATAACTTGTCTTTAGTTTTATGTCAACATGTAAATTTCAATATTGTTGGAGGAGGTTATAATGCAGGACTCAACCCTCCCTAATCACTTTCACACAGTCCCTAACATGTCATGTTATTGTCAGTTGTACTGATACTTATTGTGCTTTCATTTAAAGAAGTTTAAAGTAGTCAACAAACATGGAGACAGCATCATAGGTACCCCACCTCACCACCTCCCAAAATGTCTGTCATCTTTCTGACATCATCTGTCTCTTGCAGGCATGGAGGTGCAGCGTCCCAAACGTCAGGTGTCCAGCGAGGTGGAGGGTGAAGGCTTGTCCAGTAGCGCCGGCACTGCCGACAGCCCCGACCTCTACGTGAAGAGTGCTGCGTCCGATGACCCCTCTAATGATGCTGCCACCCCTGACCTCAGCCCCCCTTCTTCTTCACCGCCCCACACACCTCCTCCACCCGCCCGGCCGACCCAACGCAGCAAGAGCGCCCGCTTCCATCGGCAGACCGCTGTGGACCATGGGGACAAGGGGAAGGATGGAGGAGAGAGGAGTGAGAAAGGTGGCGGAGCAGGGCAGACGGAGATCCAGGTGTTGATGGAGGGAGGAAGTGGGGGAGGTGATGGTGGAGGAGGGAAGGGGGAGTACCCACGGGCCAACAGCTGGAGCGAGGACAAGAGGAGAGCGATGTTGTCAAAAGGAGGAGGTGGGCTCAGCGGACGAGGAGCGAGCCGGACCAACGGACACAAACACAGCTCCTCCAATCACAAGTCCCGGGAGCATGGATCCTCCAATCACAGACAGGCCAGAGGGGACAGGTGGACGGAATCCTCCTCGTCCGCCTCTTGGACGTCAGGGCACAGGGGCGTGCACGGCAGGGGAGGCCGGCTGCTGGAGCAGGACGAGGAGAAAATTAGCAATTATGAGATGGAGATGAAGCCTTTACAGCCCAGAGACTCCACTACCCACAAGCCCCATGGGCACGGGGAGGAGAGGCACAGCCACAGTCACGCTCACGGAGAGGGGCGCTCGCACACCGTGCAGCGACAGAGGCATAAGAACCGTGAAGGGAGGGAGGGGAGGGAAGGGAAAGAGGGGAGGGAAGGGGGTAAAGACTCAGTGCACAAGCTGGACAGACCGGGGGAAAAGATGGATCCACGGCCGCTACGTCGGGACCTCACCCTCTCCCCCCCTCTGAGGTCCTCCCCCATCACACCAGATCAGCAGGACCACAGCCTCATGCAGAGCAAAGGCAACTCGGTAAGATGCATACTGAGCACACCAACACAACTCTGTTACATGCAAACACAACACTTAATCTCTGAAAGATGAGATTGAAGCTGTAAAATGTTTTTTGTTTCAAGAATCTGCTGATATCTTCAACATGGCACTGGACTTTCCTTTCAGGTGTTTTGTATGGTCACTGGCTGAATCATCATTGCTTTCACTTTAAAGGGGTAGTTCAGATTTTTTAAAATGGGGTGTTATGAGGTACTAATCCATAGTCAGTTTGTTACCTACAGTAGATGTCAGTCGGCACACCTGAAGTTTGGAGAAGCAGGCTGGAGTCCGACATGGAAGCCAAGCAATGTACTGCTGTGGATGGGGTCAGCAATAAAACATATTTCAGCCACCTTAAAAAAGTTCCACCCTAAAGCAATCAATATCAGTTTAGGTTCACGCTGTATTGAGAGTGTTTTTGCTGTTTTACCTCTCCGCCACACAGCAATTTCTAACGGGCAACTGAAGCCGTTATGTTGTTTTCTTCAAGTCCAGACTCCACTGAGAAAAACTACAGTTTAACATCGCTGAAAACAGGAGCTGCTGGTCTACTGCTGCCCTGATCAGTTATATTTATGGTGTTATTTTGTGACTTTGGCATTCAAAAGGGTTATTTCAGATTCACCAAAGTCACCCAAAAACACAAACTAACTAACTTATGTAAGCAGCAGTAGACCAGCAGCTCCTGTGTTGAGCAAGCCAAAATTACTGTTTTTGTCAATGGGGTTTGGTTGCTTTGAAGATATGGAACTAAAGCCATTAACAGCTTCCTTGTTGGAACAGGCTGTCTGACAGGAAGGTAAACCGGTGAAAATACTTTCAATATAGCATACACTTGAACTGATATTGTTTTAGGTGGGGATTATTTAGGTGGCTTAAATACATTTAGCTGCTGACCCCTTCCACAGCAGTACATTGCTTACTTTCTGTTCCAGCAACCCTGCCCTTTCTCTAAATGGGCTGCATACTGAAAGACAATTACTGTATATAATACACTGACTATGGATAAAAACTTGATGCAACCCCATTTAAAAAAACTGAATTATTCATTTAACAGTCACTGTAAATAGACAGCCATAACATTAGATTACAAAAATTCCATCAGTACAGATTTGCTTTTTGCAGCTTTCTTAGGACCTTCACTGACAAACTCCTGATGAACAACCCTGTAAATATTTCCCGGTTTAAGAATTTAGCTGGAGGATTAAATGTTTCTCTTGTGTACTGTTTTGGAGGGCACAGTGGCATGGTACGAGTAGGGAGCCAAGCAAGCGGCCTCCACTCTGCCTCCAGTTAGACACTGAATTCTTATCAGCTGCAGGGCTGCTGTTGAGTCTGATCTCTGACCTCCCTGTGAAGGGGGTCAGGAGGCAATTTTCTGAGGATCAAAAGTTCTTCCACAGTGAAGTTTTATTTTTTAAAAGGTGTACTATGCAGGATAGTTGGTTACTGTTTTTAAACACACTTGCCAGCAAAAGAGAAAGTAAAATCCAACCCCAGATTCACTCGTTTGGCGTTTGGCAAACGCCATTTATAGGTACGCGCCTATAAATATCTGGAATGCAGAGAATAAGAAGAAAATAAGAACAGGACAGAGTCTCTGCAGAAAAATACAATGGCACTCACTTCTCGTGGGCCATAGGTGATACTGCTGTATGAATCTACACATTGTTTTTCATTTCTTAAGACAACATACTGGAAAGAGAGGTTTTTTTTATTTCGCAAATCTAGAAATAACCTGGAAATTTCACTGATAGAAATTCAAACTACATACATTCAGATAAACTGATTTTAAAGTAAAAGCTAAAATGTTAATGGTTGAATTTCACCATTAAAGAGGCTATAGTCAATATTTTTATATTCACAATGGATCACATGACCACTTGTTTGTAAAATAGGATGTTTGTAATGATAACCCTGCAGAGAATAATCACATGACTTTGTAGTTCCCCTCAACTCTTCATAATATTTTCTTTTATTTCATTGTTTAAAATTGTCCAGCCCCACAACCTTACCATTTTGATTCACTCTCACACCTCTCATCTGTGTTGTTTTCAGCCGTAGCAGGCAGCTGTTTTCAGCAAGAACCCGTAAAATTCAACAGTACACCGCCTGCTTAACACGAAACACTAAAAAGACTCTGTTAGCAACTAGCGGTGAACGAGCATTTAGCAGCCAAAGAACCAGATATTTTTCTCAGGAGTTGGTGAAGACCAAAAACAGAGCCAAAAGAAAAGTAAATATTGGACTCAGGTGGACACAAACAAGTGTGCTGGATGTACGTGTTTGCTAACCAGCTAACATCTCTTCAACTGCATGTCTTTGGTTGCGTGTGTGTGTGCAAGTGTATTATAGTGTGAAAAAAATTCCCTGGGGTTTATTAAAGTGTCAGTTAAACTTTTAAACGTGGTATTGAATTAAACTACAAGACTCAAAACCTTATGTTTTTGCTTCCATATAATCAAAGTTTTTTACTAATGATAGAATGTAAAAAATACTAATATAATTTGCATTCTTTATGAAATCAGATTAATTTCTACATGCTTATGTGAAGTCTGATTGAAAATCCACGACCATAAACACTGTCCCTAGTGATTACAGGTGTAATGCTTTAATACGTATCAGCATCACTGTGTGTTGTCACGTGGTCAATGTACAGTATGAGCTGTGCCTGGATTTTCAGTGACAGTGATTAACACCCTCATTCATCTAATCAAGCAGCACACTGACAAATTTGTGCTGAAAGCATTTTTAACACACGAGGACAAACAGCTGCAAAGTAAACCGGCACAGCCAGCATATTTTATTTGTTTGTTCATTTGTTATGGTTCAGTAATACACATAATAAACTAATGGCTCAATACTGTTATTGTATTATTTTTGTTAATTTGGCCATCACTCCTGCTGGTTTTCATAATAATGTACACACCTGTGTCGTGGTTGGTATCTGAGGGTGTGCTGCCTCTGCTGGACACAGCTTTACAGCTACAATGCCTCATTGTTTTTATGATACAGTTATACTCAGGGCTTTTTAAAACCTGTCTGATTGTTTGTGTTGCTAAGCCTAATGAACCGTTATAAGATTATGTCTAGCAGAGTATCTCTACAAATTAATCTGATGGGTACATTATTATGATAACTGATTTTAAGGGATGGCTCAAACAAAGGGAGAACAGATCTAGAATTAAGATTTAAAAAGAAAAAAATCACACCAAACTGGGTAAAACATGTACTGTAGCAATGACATTTTTCTTCACTGGAAACAGCACCAGACCAAAAGTACACATGCTCCTATGTCCATACACAAAGGAAAATATTTGCATTGTACATTTCTGCAAAACAAGGACATGTTACATTTCCACATTTCATATGTATCAAATCAATGTCTTTAATGTGATGTAATATATGAGCTGACTGTGTCATCTGGAGGTGGAGGGGATGGTGGATGGCGTGACACCTAGGCTAGAAACCTGCCAAGCTGCAGACCACTGTTCGAGACCAACAAACAACAAAACCTATTGTGATTTAGCGAGTCATCACTGTGTTTTTAGTAGCTTTTTGGGCACCCACTTGGCTGTTTTGTAGCAACCCACGTGCAGTGATAGTGCCATGAAAACTGGTTCTTTTGTACATCACTGCTTTTCCTGACGGGGTGTGCCACCAAAACCATGTATTTTAAGCCACAGTGTTATATAACCCTAACTCTAACCCTAACCGAGGGGTTTTTGTGCCTAAACCTAACTACAACTTAACCACAGCGCTGTTGAAAACATAAAGTTTCAACATATTCACCATATAATAATGTGCAAATGTAAGGCATTGGTGGTTTGCAGAAATGTACAATGCCAACATTTTTTCGGTGACTGGGTTGCCATACACAAATAAATTTGAACAGGGAAGTGCACATACTTAGTGTGCACATGTTGCTTATCTTTGAATAAATCCTTAGATTCCCTTAAGCCTGCATTAATTAATTATGGGCTGCTTTGGCGCAACACAATGAGCCGAAAACATAACATTGATGTTATTCCTTTGTAAAGTTGATATTTCAAATGTTTTAGATAGTAATAGCAATAGTAGTTGAAATTGAAAAGGCACAGAGCAACATTACATTAGCATTTAATTGCTAGCATTCAACTGTAGTCGTGTTTCCGTCCACCTAACAAATGAAAAATATCTGGCTCTTCAGCAGCTTAATGCTACACTGTGTTCACCAGCTAGTCCCCAGCTTCGTTTGTCTGCTGTCTGGTGCTGGGCAGGTAGCTCAAAGTAAGTTTATCAGAGCTTTTTGCCAAAATAGCTGCTGGAAAACACTTGTGACAATGCTGAGACTGAAACAAAACCTAAATGTTGCAGGCCACAACAAGTTGAAAAAATTGCTGTAAAGCTCTGTAGAACTGAGATGAACTGTTGAGTCAGTTGATAATTCTTTGAAGTTTCATCACTGTAGAGGTGTTTCCATCAAGCTGTTTTAATGCAAGTTTCCAATTTGCACATAAAAAACCTGGAAATGTCAAAAATTTGAAGGAGGTGGAAACTTTTGGTTAAAGTCAATAGCGACTAAGTGGAATGGAAAGAGATTCAGCCAATAAATGATGATGTACAGTCATTGTATAGGCCACTGTAAGTTCTGTTTGTCATCTCTGGCTGGTTTTTAACACGCATTTGTATGCACACAGGGATGTTACCAAAACTCTTCTAAGAGCACATAGCTGTGATATAAATTGTTAAAAAAAAATCTCTATTTTCATTGTTTAGTGTGCTCTCTGTTATTATACATCTATTGTTTTCCTTTGTTTGAGGTTTAATTGGAGCTCTTTGAAATATGTCATTTCGTTGCACCTTCTTCTGCAGCGTCACTTCACAGGAGAATTAGAGCCACCTGCTGCTTATCTCGCAGAACCACCTCCCAATACTTGCATAACATTAGTGGATAGAAAAGTACACAAATTTGCATTCTCTTTTGCCAATCTTCTGAAAATTTGATTAAAATTTGCACTTCATTTGGATGGAAATCCAACTTATGAGTGACCCATTTCACTTTACATGTGATCATTCTGATTATTATTAATATAAAAATATTGATCATAGCAGCTTTAAATTTCAGTAGTTTGGACCTCTGCATGGCTCTGTTTGGCCCTAATATTACCCTGGACAGCAGCTGTATGGTGCATTTGTCATATCTGTCATGTCACTGCCACACATTGATTTGACTAAAAGGATTTGTTGCCCACTGTCATGAGGATACATTCCATCCCCAGTGACATAACACAATGTTATCCCACATATTAAGATAATCCTGGGGGAGAGGCACAAGGTTTAACCTTGTGAAATAAAGAAAGATTTTTTTGTACTATGAGCAAGCAGGGGGGATTACGCTGTTTTAATATAATTTTTTGGCTACGTCTTGACTCAGGCTGGTGGACGGCCCCAACCACGCTAATCCTGGATGATAATACGGTCACAGCATTAGCTAATGAAACCAACAGGAAAATCAGCTGCAAGTTGATACCATACATCGTATGCTACAGACATCCTGAGCGCTAATACAATCTCTCTCTCTCATACACAAACACACACACACTTGTGTGTTAACTGTTAAATACAGTTCCATACTCCTCACACAACTTAAATACAAATTTGTCCGCAGTGGTGTGATGACAAAATGAAGAAGTCGGATATTTGGTACTTCAGTGGCTGATGGTGCTACCTGCTACATGAAAACCTGAAGCCTAAACCACACACACACACACACACACACACACACACACACACACACACTCAGATATACAGGCGGAGAGACAACCCCAACGGTCCTCTCTGCACCTTAGTAACAGCAGACTGGCAAACTAGCCCCTTCCTCACAGAAGGCCCCCTATTGGTTAACCAGCGCTCTGTTGCTAGGGAACAGCTTATGCCTTGCTTCAACGGCGGCCAATCGGTGGGCGTGTGTCAGTGACAGGGGGGCGGGGGGTGGTTGGAGGTGGGGTGTATGTGTGTGTGCTTGTGTGTGTGTGTGTGTGTGTGTGTGTGTTTGCAGCCGCAGAGAAGCAAGTGAGATTTGTGTAAGACAGGTTCACAGCATACACAGATACTATCACACTCTGATAAATACACACAGGGAACACTGCGAACACCATGGGAACAATGGGGCTGCTCTGACACAGACGTGAGCGCGCGCGCACACACACACACACACACACACACACAAAGGACCTCTTTTTGTTAATCAATCAATCAATCAATCAATCAATCAATCAATCAATCAAACTTTATTGATATGGTGCTTTTTGCAATACAAAAGTACATTACATAGAAACAAAAAAGAGATGCTTACTCTCTGACTGTATCCAGTATGGAATCTCTGTACCAAAATAGCACTGCACCTCTGTGTCCACTAAAAGACATCAACCAGTCGTCATCATGGAACACAGAAATGAACCTCTGTGCATCCCAAAGGCTCATATTTACAGGAACAACACCTCAGTAAGATGTGTCCCCAGACGACCGAGCCTTTCATGGCCCTCAATAACAAAAACTAACATGATGACAAAGAGATCTTGAAAGTGAAGAAATAAAATGACATTAAATATGAAGGAACAGGTTAGTGGATAAACCAGTAACTATGAGCTAAAAATAACATCTTAAGATTTTGCTTTCCAACAGATTGTGATGCCATCGGCCCCAGACAGACACAAAAACCTGCTTCTCTGTTGTTCTTATAAATCATGGGACAACTTAAAAGCCAGTGCTGAACAAAGGAGCAGATTTAGCAGGGCCCCTTCTTTAAAGCGTATTTCACATGTAATCAGTCACCACTCCAGTGAGTGATTTGAAAACCAAGAGTAGAATATTAAAATGTACAAAGAAGAATCCACAATCAAAGAGACTTTAAAACAGAATATCTATGCATAATATGTCCTCTCCTGCTGACTGTGGTCAGCACACATGCTGCTGCATTTTGGCTGGGCTGCAGTTTATGTAAAGCTTTCTTAGGTGGGCTACAAAAGAAAGCAAGCCTGCTAGTGGTAAGCACGCATAGGCTTGTTGGTATCTTCGTAGGAGAGATGTGGCTGTACTTTTTCAGTATTTTCTAAGATGATAAAAGGCAGTGCTGGTGGTATTTTATATGTGAGCATCAAAATTCAGATGTGGATCAAAAATCAGACCGAGGTTACTAGCTTGGGCCTGATGTTTCTCAAGGATTTCAGTGCACTGCGCAACATCTTTCTCTGAGCCTGTGCTGTAAATATTTAGAAAACAATAAAATATCTTTATATATTTTAAAAAGCAGGATGGTGGGTGGTGGTGTCGCAGTGTCGCATCATTATCATGGAGGAGACCAGGGTTTGCATCTCATCCCAGACCTGCACTGCATTGTTTGATATCTGTAAATGGTCTATAGGGCAATGAAAATCAATTTTCTGTTCACTGGTAATATTTTCAGTGGTTGCATTTAAAGTCTGAACAACAGTGGTACTAGATTGTAGCCTTGGGGCATCCCACAGGTCAATATTAGCAAAATAGTGGTCACTAATACCCTTTTTGTTTTATAAAATTAGCTTTGGTTCTTTAAGTGGTTCCACTCGAGATTCTTGTAACCTTGTTGCTATTGTGAACCAGCTCGCATCTCCACCAGTTGTGAGCAGAGCAATTGTAATCAAGGATCTGTCATTACCAGAGGGCATTACACAGTGCACAACAGAATTACACAGTAGAAGCAAGATGACCGATTGCATTAATTATCTGTGAGCTGTTATCAGTTGCAGATATTTGTTTTTATAAATAAAAAAAAGAAGCATGGGCCAACTATTAATAATAAGGAGATGTAGAAGAGTATTCCATGCAAGACTTAGTCCTCTCTTTCCAGTGTCCAGAATATGACACACCCAGCTGTGTTATCAAGGTTTGCACTTCAGGTCAACTAAAACAAGCTAAGACAAAAACAAGGTAATGAGCTAACAAAGAGTTGCCTATTTACACATTCAACAAACATGGAGCAACATTAGCATTCATTTCATATGGGTTCTGGCCACCTAAAGTCCAGTATTCACCCTACTCTCAGCTCTGTTCTGGCCTCCAAGCTCCTTATCTGCTAGCTTCTAATTTTGTCTGTCATTTGGTGCTGGGCAGGTAGAGTACAGTGGGTTTATTATAGTTTGTTTGCTGAAAACAGCTGCCTGCTGCTGCTGCTGCTGCTGTAAGTACTGTAGGGGTTGATAAGAGTGGTAAAACTGAACAAAATTAAATTTGTGGGTATTAAGACTAAAGATTAGCCAAATGAAAAGCTCTGCGGATCATTTTCATGGTGCTAGTCACTGTGAACGACCATTTTCGCATTACACATAGTCATTTGATTAGTTATTGATATAAAAATATCACTTGGTGAAGCATTAAGGTAAAGATAAATGTTAAAAAGGGTCTTTCTAGTGATTTTACTGCATAATTGTTTAAAGTTGGCCTAAAGGACAGATCTTACTTTTCTGTAAGAGATGTTTCACAGTGGCAGCTCTCGGTGCCAGGGGAAGATGCCAGAAAGCAGGAAAATGACTTGTTCTTTGCCAGCACTTCATCCTCAGGATAATAAGCATTCTGTTATGAAAAGTGTTCGGCAGGGTCAAGGGAGCTGGTGGTAAGATTAAGCTGCATTTCTCTTTTGAAGACAGCAAAGTGATTTTAAGCAAAGGGAAAAGAATGGCAAAGAGGGGCTCACACTTTTTGTACCATGATTATACTTAACCTGATCTTTGTTATCTCTGAGGAGTACTGCTCTGTGCTCTGTGCGGTTTTTATGATTTTAAACCACAAAGATTAAGAAAAAAACGTCTCTGCTGAGGTGTTTTTGAAAAGTAAATAGTAGTTAAAAAATAGGTTGTGAGTTCAGCATTTTTGGTGCTGCACGGTCCTTTAGTCATACTTGAGGACTGAAGTAATAAAAGACATACTGATTTCAAAGTGCTATACCAGTCACTGAAAGAGTAAAATAAAATGACTCAGAAATACATTGCAAGTACTGTCACTTATTACAGATAAACAATAACATGTATAAAATGCAGTTGGAGATTTGCTTAAGATTCATCAACCTAAATTGCTACACCTCCAATACAATACAATTCCTTTAAAAGAGAATTAAGTGAAAAAAAGGGGGTTCATGCAATAATTTATGTGAAAAGTGGCATGCCATCTCTGTATTTCTCAACTATTTTTCCTCAGTTTTTCCCCCAGAAAATTGGAAGGAAAAAACAATGTACTTTTGAAATTTGTGTGGAAACTGTAATTTTTTTTGACAAAACTCAGTTTTCTTTCTTGAGTCTTTCTTGAGCTGAATGTGCAGAATTCTTAAAGCAATTGCTCAACATTTTGAGAAATACATTTATTATATTTCTAGCAGAAACTTAGATCAGATCTTTATGCTAACATGACACTACAACCAGCAGCATTTATCTTAACTTAGTGTTAAGACTTGAAAAAGGGTGAAACAGCTAGTTTGGCTCTGCCCAAAGGTCTGAAAATTTGCGTACTAGCACCTCTAAAGCGCAGTGATTAA
The DNA here is from genome assembly GCF_006386435.1 of Epinephelus moara. Lineage (NCBI taxonomy): Eukaryota > Metazoa > Chordata > Actinopteri > Perciformes > Serranidae > Epinephelus > Epinephelus moara. The sequence goes on along the minus strand of NC_065525.1, from coordinate 12,930,149 downwards.
TATGTCAGTATCTTTTTTCTTTTTTTTTAAGCAAATACGTGTATTTTCAAGCATGTCCCACTTTTTGGTTAAAGGAATACTTCACCCACCAAATTACCCTTCTTATATCAATTTATCACCCATGTTACACATAATTTCTCAAGAAAACATGATTATTCTTGCATGTCACCAGTGAACAAAGAATCCAAAAACGGAGAAAGTTCTTATGAGTTAAAGTCATATATGTCCCATTTAACAACAGCAAAACTATATCAAAACAGCCATTAACAAACTCGTACACAACTCGTGCAGTATAATCCAAGTCTCATTTATTCAGTCATGTGCTCAGTACTTCCCAAACACATGCATTTTCACTTAAACCTTAGTATATAATACTGAACTGAAAGTGACACTTATCTATGCTCTTTTCAAAGCCGGAGTCCATTGGAAAAAACAGTAATTTTAGCTTGTTGATCATGGAAGCTGCTAATCTACCACTGCCTCCATCAGTTAGTTTGTTTGTGTTACTATGTGACTTTGGTGTTTTAAAGGATTAGTTTGGATTCACCAAAGTCACAAAATAATGCAAAGAAAGTACTGATTGAGGCGGCAATAGACCAGCAGCTCCTGTGTTTAACATGATAAAATGAATGTATTTGTTAATGGAATCTTCTTGGAAGGTAGGAGAGTGTAGATAGTTTTTACTTTCAGTTCAGTTTTTCATGGTAAGGTTTAAGTGAAAATGCATGTGTTTGGGAAGTACTGAGCATATGGCTAGAAAAATGAGACTTGGATTATACTGCATGAGTTGTGTGAGAGTTTGTAAATTGATGTTTTGATATAGTTTTGTTGTTAAATGTGGACCCCAATGACTTCTATTCATTAAGACTTTTAGTTTACTGGAGGCAAGTTTCCATTGGATTTACTCATTGAAAATCCTAATTGTGAATGGTTATCCTCCATCAGCACAAATGAAATAATTAGACTGAAAAATAATCAAATTATTCAAAGTCAGGAATTGTACTACAGTGCATGGACTCATAAAAAGCACACATTTTCTCACTGAATAGAGGTAAAGAAAAAAGGCTAATGATCAGAGGATTTCATCCACCTGCTCTGGTAATTATCTATGACACAGATCTGTGATAAGCCTATCACCGGATTGATCAGCAGAAACCTTGTTAGCAGCCACTCTGGACAAATTCATTTAAAACAATGTTGCACTAATGTTGCTTGATATCAGCGTGCATGGTTACTCAGAGTCCCATTTTTCCTCTCCCATTGCAACTATTGTTAATATTATTTCAGAGGTAGACTTAATTAAAAACATAGGTGTTCTGTGCCTCCTCTTCGGGTAAATCCTCCGATAAGACCAAAATACTCTTTATGTAAATACTTGTAAAAGAGGTTTTATTTTCATTATGTATGAGGGATTCTTTGTGAGCTATGAAGAAAAACTGCTGCATCGGTGAGAATGTCAGTGAATATACTAGACTCACTTTAACATATTTACCCAGAGTGGACAGGTGGTCAGAAAGACTGGCCTTCACCCACACGACCCAGGTTGTCAGCAAGCATCTGTTTAAGTGTCACTGAGCAAGACAGTGACTCCCCGCCAGCTCCAGGCTGCTGTTCTGCAGCCGAGTTCGCCCTTTGACCTCCCTCTGTCAGAGAAGGTGGGCCTCCCTGTGGGATCAACACGTATTATTTATCTTAAGATGCAAATTGCTCCTTCATCATTTCACTGCGTATATGCATCATCATTGCTGCTGGGTCTTATCTCCATGTGCTGCAAAGATGCTACAAATATGAAATAACATTACAATTTGTTTAATTTTCTTGACATATTTTTAAGCTTGGTGTTATGTCATGTTTCCACAAACCAACAAAACAATATAAACCAGATATCTAGAAACAGTGGTAAAGTGAAAACTAAATCTGTTTAGTTATATCAGATTGTCTAAGAAAGTAGGTCGACATAGTTTGCTTTGTATTTATCTAATTGCTTTGTATCCATTGGTAATTGTGTCCCACTGATCTGTGGAGTTCCTCAAGGCCCAATCCTGGGACTTCTCCTATTCTCCCTCTATATGCTCTTTTTAGGGCACAATATCCATCAATATTCGTCTTTGTTATTGCTATGCCAATGATGTCCATCTTAATGTATTTGTAAAACTAGGGCAATTGTTTAATTTGACTATTTTACCTAATTTTCATGAAATGAGAGCCTCATAGTTTCCTGCAGTTAAATCACAAAACTAAGGTTGTCACAGAGGTTCCTTGGCTTCTAACTCAGATACCTTCAGTTGGTTATTCAGTCACAGATTGCCAAGATATTCCCATTTATCTGTCAAACAGCTCGAAAAACATTGTTTTGTATCATAACGTCTGGACTATAGCAATCCATTGTATTCTTGTTTAAGCCAAGGAACTGTAGCACTACCAACAATGACATCACAGCCTTCCCACATGGACCTGGTGCTGGCTTTACTACACTGATGTTCTGTAAAATTTAGGATTGAATTCAAAAGATGTGGCATCACACAATTGGGTTTCATCCTATTAACGATGGGAGCTGATCACATATATATCAGGTTGCTTACCCTGATTTGTTCTTATTCTTCAATTATTTTGAATTAGGAGGAAATGCTTTTTATTGTCGTTTTTATAACTGTGAAGGACTTCACAACCCTGGTTTTGAAATGTGCTGCATAAATAAAGTTTTACTTACTTACTAACCTACTTGTTATTTCTAAAGGCATTTTAGGCTAGACAGAGAATAATCAGGCTGATCTGTGGGTATATCCAGTAATTGAAAAAGAGGATGGTTTTCTCCACATATCTGATGAGAACATCAGCCACACTATGGCTGACATTAACTCATAAGAAAATTTCCAAATCTATTAGTTTTCAGCATCACACAGCAACACTAAAGCCAATATCAACATTTATGCAACATAGGGGAATGTTGCTGCTGTCAGGTGAAAAGCTTACATCTTCACAGTGTGAGAGAATTGTATTTGACTTGACACCCAAGTGTTTAAGTTTTAGATTCTTTTTTTTTTAAGATTTTATAAACCCCAGAGCTGTAGGATTTTCTAAATCAGTAAAAGAGCCCCCATCAGAGGAGGTGACAGTTACTCGAATTCACCCGACAGCAGTGGGATGATTGATGTGCATGCAGTTATGCAAGGACCGATAACGTGATGTTAAAAGTATGACATTATTTCAACACACACAAAAATCCTCTTATTACCAATGACTTTGTAGGAATACGTTGATAAAGTAGGGGAGAATCATCAATCTTTATGAGTTTGGTCCTTTAAACTGTTAAAGGGGACCTTATATATAGTGTTATGGTGAAGCATGTTCATATTAGCATGGCCAAAGTTTCACATAAGGGCATAAACATATGTAGAAGTAATCCCTGTGAGTCTTCCTACTGTTCTGAACTTTATGGGCTCTAGTTTCGCAGACCGGGCAAGGTGGAGGCGCAGCGCACCTGCGCTTCGCCAACTGGGTGTGGCCAGGCGGATTTTGCAAGTTTGGCACACCGTGCGCGCTGGCGCAGCTACTCGTCTGTCCCACCTCCGTCCCGCCTACCTGCACAAGTCGGAAAGAGGGAGGAGAGAAGGCGTGGAGTGGGTTTTACA